>NC_080671.1:34064940-34366415 GCF_030247195.1 Topomyia yanbarensis | reverse complement strand
ATCAGTAGATAATTATGCATGGCAGTAGCGAAACACCTTACTCCTGGTAATCCTAAAGTGTTTATTGATCAATATCAGCGCCGGTCAGGCCCGAACGTAGATCGCGGAAGGAATGGTTAGTCCGATACTTGCTTTTGCTAGAGGTCGTATATACTACTGCGCATTCAACAAATATCACGGGAGGAGGACATTTGTTAGTAAGTATAGAAATTGAATTCTACTTCTTCTTTACCGACGCCAGAGAGGCGACTCCACTAGACAAGTCTAGTACAAGTGGTGCATCGGGCCCCCGGGCCCGGGTGCACTTTGTGACAGCAGTGAGTAGGAGGGTCTGGTGGTGTGCGTTGAAGTGCCTGCCGTAAGCCGACATGGAGCCGCCACTAGCACAGATCTTGGTGGTAGTAGCAAATATTCGAATGAGATCTTGGATGACTGAAGTGGAGGAGGGTTTCGTGTCAACAGCAGTTGAACACGAGTTAGCCAATCCTAAGCTCTATGGGGAACCTGATATATATTAAGCATTTAACCAAATACAACAAACATATTGTGCGTGTGTCGTTGATGCAACATCCACTAGTATATATTAAACGAGCGAAAGGGAATCCGGTTACAATTCCGGAGCCTGTTGAGTATACGTTTGCATTGGCGTGCATACTGGAAACGGTAGCGCCTTTGTAATCATGGCAACATGAATCCTTTCCTTCGAGAAGCCAACAAGAGATATCGGAAGAGTTTTCTTTTCTGTTTAACAGTCATACTAGCCATGGAAGTCTTTCATAGAGAGATATGGTTGGACAGGCTGGTAGAGCATGGTATTAAATTGCTGTGTCGATATTCTCTTCTTGGACCTTGAAAATCGAAGACTGGGGCACGCAAACTCTCAACAGCTTGTACCGAATCCGCAGCAGGTCTCCAAGGTTTAGAGTCTCTAGTCGATAGATTAATGTAGGTAAGGAAAGTCGGCAAATTAGATCCGTAACTTCGGGATAAGGATTGGCTCTGAAGACTGGGATGACTCGGGCTATAATCCTGCCGGCGGTTTTTTTCCACCTGAAACTGTGCAAACAGCTTCCTCCGTGGAGGCCGTGTTGGGCTTCTGCCTCAATGCACCCGGGGCGTCCGGTTTTCCGTTCGTTCGCGCGGGCGGGCCGGGTTCACACGAACCGCTGGTGCTGCAGTCATCAATAAACAGTCAATTCAGAACTGGCACGGATGAGGGAATCCGACTGTCTAATTAAAACAAAGCATTGTGATGGCCTCAACAAGTGTTGACACAATGTGATTTCTGCCCAGTGCTCTGAATGTCAACGTGAAGAAATTCAAGCAAGCGCGGGTAAACGGCGGGAGTAACTATGACTCTCTTAAGGTAGCCAAATGCATCGTCATCTAATTAGTGACGCGCATGAATGGATTAACGAGATTCCCTCTGTCCCTATCTACTATCTAGCGAAACCACAGCCAAGGGACTAGATATCGATCCATCAACTCATGCACCGAGGACCAACGACTTTACTTCCCTTCCGAAGGAAGACGCTACCACCTCAGAAAAATCCCAACGACCTCGGCTGAAATTGAACCCAGGCCAACTGGAATAAGTGACGCTCATATGAGCGTACGCTAACCACTCAACCACCGGCACCGTTCATAAACAGTTTACCAAACAGAGTGCCACCAAAAACATCGTTTGTCTTTATTGAGACAGTGGAAATGGAATGCGGCTAATTCAGTAAACTTTATGCCGAAAGCTATGACCCACGAAACTGTCCTGAACTCCATCCGATTGAAACCTGTTGAATCATTATGAAGTAATAAACTTTGGAAATTATGTAAAAGAGGAAAAACTTAGGAAAACGTACCAAAAACGACTGTACTGGCTCTTATTGAGGGTGTCAATCGCAAATATCGAGCATTTCACTCAAACTCATCCTAAATTTTAAACGACACATCTAAGTTGAAAAAAAAACTTGAACTCGGCTGAGCACAGTGATCCCAAAGAGTAAAAAGAGGGTTTTTTAGATTGCGTCAAAACTATTAGCTTTAGCAATGTCGTGTCTTCGAGAAAGTTTCTTGGAATAGAACTCCCCTTCTTTCTGTCTTATCAACGACAACGGGCAAACGAGTGGATCATAGGTTTGCTTGTGATGGGTCGCCGCTTCGGATCCTTGGTTCCGGTTATGCGACAAAGCCAAGGGCTATTTGGTATATAGACAAAGAACTGCTCATGTTTGAAAGAAGGAATCAACCCTCCAAGTTTAAGTAAACAGGAGTTTAAGGATGCAAGAGAGAACCGCCGTGAAGTGTTTCGAGCTGCGAAATTAGCCCTTAACAAGGCTATTAAAAGCAGCAAGAGAGCGTGTTTCGACAACCTGTGTGAGAGTGCCAACGCGAATCCGTGGGGTGACGCCTACCGGATTGTGATGGCCAAGACCAAAGGGGGGTCCTCACCCCCAGAACAGTCTCCGGACCGGTTGGCAACGATTATCGAAGTACTCTTCCCGTCTCGAGCCACAAGCCCCTGGCCACCTGCACTACGAGACAGTGCGGGCACGGTCGAAATGGTGGCTCCAGTGACGAATGAAGAACTACTCGCAGTGGCTAAATCCCTAGCAATGAACAAAGCTCCAGGGCCGGATGGAGTTCCAAACAACGCTCTCAAGGCAGCGATCATAGCGAACCCGAACATGTTCAGGCTAGCTATGCAGAGATGCCTTGACGAGTGCCGTTTCCCCGATAGATGGAAAAGGCAGAAACTGGTGCTGTTGCCGAAGCCCGGGAAGCCGCCAGGCGACCCATCGGCGTACAGACCAATCTGTCTGATAGACACGACTGGCAAACTGCTTGAGAGGATCATCCTCAACAGGCTCACCCCGTACGCGGAAGATACGGACGGTCTGTCAAGCAACCAGTTTGGCTTTCGGAAGGGTAAGTCCACAGTGGACGCTCTCAACTCAGTGATAAATACTGCCGAGATAGCGATCCAACGAAAAAGGCGAGGTATTCGATACTGTGCGTTAGTGACACTTGACGTGAAGAACGCATTCAACAGCGCAAGCTGGGATGCCATCGCGCTCTCGTTACACCGGCTTAGCCTACCGGTGGGTCTGTACCGGATCCTGGAAAGTTACTTCCAAAACCGCGTACTGCTATACGAGACCGATGCCGGTCAGAAAAGGGTTCCGATTACCGCCGGAGTCCCGCAGGGCTCGATCCTAGGCCCGGTGCTATGGAACCTCATGTATGACGGGGTTCTGAGACTGAAGTTCCCTCCTGGGGTCAAGATCGTCGGCTTTGCCGACGACGTAACCTTGGAGGTCTACGGGGAGTCAATTCCTGAGGTAGAACTAACCGCAGAACACGCGATTAGCACGGTGGAGGAATGGATGAGCGCGAGAGGCCTGGAGCTCGCTCATCATAAGACGGAGGTAGTTATCGTCAACAACCGCAAGTCGGCACAACATGCAGTTATCCATGTGGGAGAAGTCGCGATCACTTCACAGCGAAGTCTGAAGTCTCTCGGAGTCATTATAGACGACAAGCTGACCTTCGGCAGCCATGTCGACTATACGTGCAAGAGAGCGTCGACTGCTGTTGCGGCACTATCGAGAATGATGTCCAACAGCTCAAAGGTGTGCGCCAGTAGACGTAGGTTACTGGCAGGCGTTGCCGTATCTATCCTCAGGTACGGCGGCCCGTCATGGTCAAGAGCACTGAGGGTAACCAGTTACCTACAGAAACTGGAGAGCACCTACCGCGTGATGTGCCTCAGAGTGATATCTGCCTACCGCACGGTATCACACGATGCATCCTGCGTGATAGCGAGCATGATGCCAGTCGGGCTGGTCATTCGGGAAGATGAGGAGTGCTTTGAGCTACGTGGAAATAGGGGAGCCCGCGAGCGCACCAGGGTGACCTCGGTCGCCAGATGGCAGCGTGAGTGGGACAACTCCTCGAAAGGTAGGTGGACTCACCGGCTGATACCTAGCATATCGAGCTGGGTGTGAAGACCCCATGGGGAAGTTCACTTCCACCTGACACAATTCCTGTCAGGCCATGGCTGTTTCCGACAGTACCTCCACAGGTTCGGGCACGCGGAGGTCCCAGTCTGCCCGGACTGCCCAGGTGTAGATGAAACTGCCGAACACATACTGTTCGTATGTCATCGGTTCGACGTCGAAAGAAGAGCAATGCTTGACGTCTGTGGCTGGGACACAACCCCTGATACCCTTATTCAGCGGATGTGTCAATCGGTGGAGAAGTGGAACGCAGTCTCGGCTGCTACCATCCAGATTGCCAGTAGGCTACAGGTAATCTGGCGAACCGAGCAACAGACGACTGACACGGCTAACTAGTGATTGGTTAGCTGGAGCGAAAAAGGCCAAGCGCAAAATAAAAGAGTGAATGGTCTGTTCATGCCGAGGCAGGTTGGCGCAGCGAATGGCAACCGCGTAAGGGGTAAACCCAGCCACCCCGAAGCAAGACAGAAGAGTGAGTGTATAGGCGTATAAGTGGACTGCCTCATGCCAAGACGGGAGGGTCGTAGCGTAGTATGTTGGAACTAAGCTATCGATGCCTCATGGCGTGGCAGAGGAGTGAAAGGGTGAGCATCCAAGTCAGTCTCACACTGCATGTTAAGGGTGAACATAAAAGTCAGCCTCACAGGTTGGTAGAGGCTAGCACAAAAGTCAGCCTAGCAAGGAGTGAAAAAGGTGAGCACACAAGTCAGCCTCGCATGGTATGTCAGAAGTGGGGCCTAAGACAAATGTCCCACATGGGATGCCAGAGGGAGTGACAAAGGTACAATAGAGTGGCACGATTGAGAGTGAATCAGGTGATAGGGTGAGCACCCATGTCAGCCTCACATGGATGGGTAGGGCGAGCACAAAAGTAAGCCTAGCAAGGAATGAGTAAGGTGAGCACACAAGTCAGCCTCGCATGGAACGTAAAAGGTGAGCACAAAAGTCAGCCTCATGTGGGAGTGTTTGAGAGTGAATCAAAGTGCGATTGAGAGAGCACCCAAGTAAGCCTCATACAGGATGTATGAACGCGTGAGTGAGAGTGAATGAGTACATTTAGTACAGCCATCCCCCAGAAGTAATACCGAGAGGTAGTTCCTGGGAGGAATGATGGCGGAGCCCAATGGAGTTTAGTCGGTATTAATGGCTGGTCACCATTTGAGTCCGACACGCCCCCAGTGCACCCCGTGCGGTAGATTGGACCCAATAGCACGTGTACTGGGCTAGGACATAAAGGTCTTCTCCATTGTAAAAAAAAAAAAAGACCAACGATCCGAAGCGGAATCCGCCAGGTTTGGTGGGCGCCAACCCGCCGTCGGAAGCGGTGACCCCTCGCAAGCAAACCTGTGATCCACTCGTTTGCCAGGATTACTCAAACATAGGGACTTTCAACTAGTTTAAGCACCAAATTTAAAGCGATGTGGTGTAGCCACATTAGGAGTCAACTCCTAATAACAGAGAATACAATTGGGGACGGGAATAGCGTAATTGGTAAATCGATTGCCTTGCACGCAGCTTACCTGGGTGCGATTCCCAACCCCGCAGAGATTTTTCCAACAAGAGATTTTTTTAACCCGATTTAAGGCAAATGACTCTAAGGTTATAACCTCTATAATAAAAAAGACACTTCAATGTGCATTTCAAATTATGGCAAATGACCATTATGCCAAATGAACATTATGCCAAAGGTAAGCAGTGTCACCTACAGTTATGCCAAATGAACATTATGCCAAATGAACCCATTCCAGATAAACTTATGCCAAACAAACTTATGCCAAACAACGTGCTCCCCTTAATGAGAGTTGAATTAGTCGCAAAAGCTCTGTACGAAGTCTTGGAACACGAAACGACCGAAATTTTGGAGACACCGAATAGTCACCGTAATACTCGCTCGAACAAAAGAGTTTGGGACACGCCGGGGGAGCCAGAAGATCCAAAGAATCAGAAGAGCTAGCTGGAGTCCACCAACGATCAAAGAAAGGTTGGAAAGAAATGTGGCCTGCGCATCGTGGAAAGCCAGCAGGCGAAGCGGAAAAAAACGGTGGCTGAAAGAAGAAATGGAGAAGAAACAGAAAAAGGAAGAAAAACGCAAGCCGTATCGGGAGAGATACAAGGGTCATGTACTGACCGGCAAAGCGAGCGAGGCTCTTCTCGAGAGAGTGAGTGAGGACTCGGAGCTGAAAGAGTTGGGAAAGTATGTCGTTGAAACGATGCGCACTCAGAAAGGCAAGATGATCTTCGAGCTAAAGAAGGATCCTTCCGTCAAGAGCTCGAGCTCGTTGTTGAATGTTTAAGCAACGGGACGAACGTGAGAGCTGTGTTACAGAAAACCGTGGTCAAGTGCAAGGATATGGACGAGTTCGTTCTCGAAAAAGAACTGAGAGGTGCACTGCTCAAGTAGTGTAACCTAGATCTACTGGCGACGATCCGGATTAGGAAGTCATATGGAGGCACTCAAATGACGGCGATTCGAGTACCAGTGGATGTGACCAAAAAACTGGTGGAGACAGGCAAGATAAAAGTCGGATGGTCGGTGTATTCGCCGATTTTTCAGGTACTCGGATTTCGGGCATTAAGCTAGGAACTACAAAGGCCCTGAAAGGTCAGCACTATGTAAGAAATGGGGAGGAAAGGGCCATCGCCGGAGACTAGTTGTACCAACTTTCGGTCGTCTGGTCGTAACCGGACGCCATGCTCCATCGGAGATAATTTCTTTCATACCTCACGCAGTTCATAGGTATCCAATGGGACGGTGCTAACAACACAATAATATGTTCGCTCGCCGGTCGAACCATAAACGACAAACGAAAGCACAGAAAACGGCTACTTCCACAAAATCTATTTCTTCGGTAGTTAAGGTATATTTTATGCAATAAGACATGAAATTGTCGGGCATATGTCTGATCAGTTTTAGTTAAGTACACGTTAAAAAAACTCGGAATTTATTCCGGCAGACCACAATGATTACCTTGCCGCTATCAAACAGCACTGAAGAAAGCTCCTAGTAAACAGTTGAAACTTGTGTGCAATGAATCCATCGGATATACATTAGCTTAATAAATAATTTATTGTAAATTTCTTAAATCCCCCTAGCTGTGGTAAGTTCATTCAACGAACCGCGTCATACAAGCGAATCTAATATATACAGAATGAAGACCATCACTTAGAGTTCGAGTCTGAGCAAATTACCATATTGAGAACTTTTCAAATGCAGAATTCAATCCCCAAATTCCCATCTGAAAGTAAGAGGTTGAATGTTCGCATCTGCGCTAACCTTTCTTATAAAAATGATGCAACAAAAAATAAAATAGGCACTTATCACTCAAACCGCCCAAGTGAGAGCGAATTTCAATTTATTTACTACAGATTTTTCAGTTCATCATCCACACCCACAAACGACCAGTTCCCGGACTGCTTGATTGATGGTCATGGCAATATAAAAATGTAAAAACTGTTTACATTGATAAATCTTCTTCAACATTCAACTCGAAATAACCGTAAAATAGCATCATCAGCTGTCGGTAACCGGTGGTGCTGGTGGTGGTATGAATAATGCTTGCTGTTTGGGTTTTACAAACATCAGCCGCACATGTTTATCAATGGTATACGTAGGTACGATAAAAATTGCGCTTGCAGCAGGGATGTCGACTGTACTGCGGAAGCTGCTGCCAAAGAAATAAAATCAAGCATCCCTGTTCAAGATATCAATATCCAACCACGACAAAAAAAAACCCAAGAGAGAAACGACAACAGAACATGTCGAAAATCGTGCTGTAATGGATTATTGTTGGATTAAATGACCACCGCGTGGTAATGTTCCTCCGGACTGGTACGTTTGTTCGTACCATGGGACACTGATGGTGATTCCGATTGCATATGCTACACGTGCTATAATGGCTCGTTGGAGATCCATTTATGTTATTATCGAATGGGGCAATTTGCTGCCCTCGGTATTTACAAATAGATTTTGTTTTGCATTTTGGTGTTGAATTTCAGGGTTAATCCACTGTGCTGCTACGAATGGAATTAAATTGTTGCTTCAAGTCAGGATAGTTCGGTTGGAACTTTGCCATTCATTCATTAGTCACATCATCTAACTTAACATAGTCACTAGATAAGTTTCGCACACTGATTCAATATGTTTGTACTTACTTGGAGAGTGTGTTGAAAGGTCGTAAATTTGCTTCGGCAGATTGACGCGACGTGCATAATGCTGTACTTATTGTGGCACATACATTAAATTCTCCCACTCCACCTTGTCGGCGCTCGTAAAAAGAAGAATTATAGGCGATTTATCGAGATGAAAGATAATATTCGATATGGTGTACATCGCTAATGTGGATTATGTACATAAGTGATGAAGAGTGTCAATAAACAGAGCTACATAGTGTGAATTTGAGTATGAGTTGTAGAGAAGTGAAACTTGCCAAAATATAGCCTTTAATTGGAATTATTTGAAATTTTCAGTGAATGATGAATAATAGTTTTGATTTGCATATTTTTTCCTTCTCACATACCGAAAGTGCGCACCCTTTCTTCGTCCCTTTAGTTCAATCAGATTGTCCTTCTTATGAAGTGTTGTCTTCATTTAAATAAACGAAGCTCTGACGAATTTCGTGCATTCATCTCTTTGCACATAAAATTCACAATTTCACTCCAATACTTTTTGAGCATAGTGACAGGATGCTGAATCATCACATCCGCTAATCGCCTCCCAAATAAGATTTTTTTGAAGATTTAGAGTATTATTTCGAAAATACTTTGGAACAGCGAAATTCGGCTTAGCGAGGGAATATTTCTCCCTAAGAAGTCAACGGAAGTCTTCCTTCACATAAAGCAACAACAATAAGAGTATAATGGTTCAATTGGCGCCAGAGTTAAAAATAATCGAAGCTCTTTGTTGACGGCTGAAAATGAACCTGTTGCGACTCGCGGTGAATAGAAAAAATATTCATTCAACTATCCATCTTATTCATTCAGTTGAATATCGTACAATATATTCATTACACTAATTATCTAGGAAAATGTTTTCAAATGTCGATAAAGCATATAAAACAACAATCATCATCTCTTACATTGTGCCAGGGCCTACTTTGATGCGTTTGATTCGTTGCTGCACGGTCGCTTCGTATAATAATCGGAGCCGAATGAAAATCTGCATGGATGAATGAACGGTTTGTTCGTTTGACATTTTCAGCTGCGTCACTGAATATTGAAAATGAATGCGGTTGAATATGATCAATTTTCATTCAATGAATTTGAATATTTTTAACTCTGATTGGCGCGTTTCGCGTGTTTTTATGAGATTTGCGCTTTGCTGTACAATAACTTCTCACCGTTTCTTTAATGGGAAAGAAAACTAAGGTTGTAGGAGCAACGGTACAACAACGCAAAGTGAACAGAACCACGTTCATTATTATATTACTTATAACCATAGAAGCACGTCTAAAATTCGGCCGTAATACCTTTACGGTAATACGAAAAAATACTCTAATAGCAAGGCGTTTAATACTTAAACGGTCCCAACAAAAAATTCCCCAAACGGCAACACATTCATGTTAGATCTAGATAAGTTTTTATACCAGCGTTTCTGCGCTGTCAAAAATCATAACACCGATAACGGTGTAGCCTATCATAAAACAACCAAATAGACGAGAGCAGGTCTCTTTTACAAACGAACTGCCTACGAGTAAAGTTGTGGTTAAAACATACCGAAAACCTTTAAAGTGTTCGCTCCGCGCTAAGTCCGCTTTATCAATTCCGCCTTGTGATATATAGTTTAGTGGCGACGAGGAAAAAGGTGCGCGTGTGAAGAAAAAAAAACGTTCCGCGAGTGTAGTGAGAATAAAAGCAATAGAAAGTTGCTGCAGGCATTCACAGGACGCTTGGCTGGACGCCATCTTCGACGCTCCCAGACGAGGGAAAATCACCCCAGGATTCATCGCAGATTGGACCGTCGGTACGCAACTGCCGGCAAAGGAATTGCTTTTTGCCAGTGGATTCGCTGGAGCGGCAGGTATTTTTCGGAAACGGAGGTTTATTTGAGGAATTTTGTTTACTCGAATTTCTGTTCGGATTTGCAAAATTCCTTGCAGCAAACGTAAGTACACTGAACGAGAAAAAGTGCAAATTAAATAAAAATCAAGTTTGGAAAAAAAAGTTAAATTATTTCGCTAACCATTTTGGTTCGTAGCGTCGGTTTTTTTTTCTACGGTAATGCACATATTTTGAACTAAGTGTTTTTATGCAAAAAATTTAAGAAAATAAGTTATTCCAACAATGTGATATTGATTCATTTTGTGTTACTTTAGGATGTTGGATTAAATTTTCTAGGGTAGTGCGCATATTTCGGATCAAGTGTTTTTTTTGGGAAAATTTTTAAAGCAAAACCAAATTGTTTCAAGAGTGGTAACAAATTGTTGGTTGATTATTTCTAGGGTAGTACACGTATTTCGGACCATGTGTTTTTCATTGAAATTTTTTAAAAAAAAACAACCAATTTTTTCAAGAGTGATATTGATTCTGATTAACGAATTGTTGGTTGAATTTTTTCTAGGGTGGTGCACATATTTCGGACCAAGTGTTTTTTTCCCCTTCATGAAATATTTCAATAGTGTGATATTCATTTATGGTTACAAAATTGTAGGGTACTGGACCCATTTCTAGTAGAAATATTTTTTTTGACAATTGTACTAAGAGTGTTCTTTTGTTTAATTAACAGGATTTTCGTGGCTGATTGGCTGACGAGGAAAACGTGGTACTGCTGATTGCTGGTGCTGAAAGTAAGCTGGGTCGCTATTGTTGGCGCCGTTGAAAAGTTTTATTGGTGAGTTACATTATTCCTATTTTTACTATTGTTTGCATTGTTCACGTTTTTTTAGAATTTTCTTTGTGATAATTTTTGTGCAAATTCAAAATGGCGCAGATGAATATGGCAGCCATGATTGAACCATATCGCAGGGGTTCTTCTTTCGCTAACTGGGTTGAACGATTGGGATACTTTTTTGACATGAACAATGTGAAAGAGCAAGCAAAAAAAGCTCATTTTATTACCTTGAGTGGGCCAATTGTATTTTCCGAATTGAAGCTGCTGTTTCCCACGACTAATTTGTCGGATGTATCCTATGAGACAATGATTGATAAACTTAAATCTCGCTTTGATAAGACGGAATCTGAACTGATTCAAAGGTACAAGTTTAATAATAGAAAGCAAAACCCGGGAGAATCTGCTGAAGATTTTGTTCTGGCAGTAAAGCTCCAGGCAGAATTCTGTAATTTTGGGACCTTTAAAGAGGCAGCATCCCGAGAGCGTATTGTAGCTGGGTTACGGGATGTACAATTGCAAAAAACATTACTAAATGAGTCAAAATTGACATTAGATTCCGCTGAAAAAATAATAGCGACTTGGGAATTAGCTGGGAATAATGCGAAAACTCTGGGTATTGGTGCTGGTGATGAACAAATTGCTGCACTAAAGCAATCGGAAAGCAGGAAATGTGGGTCTGCTTTAGAAAAACTTGCTGTTACATATGACAGAGCTAGAAATCTGAACCAGAGCCCTCAAGCAGGGGGAAGCAGAGGTTCCATAAAAAGCCGTTTAGGGTACAAGCCCTATAATACCCATAGTCATGCTGGGCCGAGAGAAGGCAGATATTGGGAAAAGCATGTGCGATTCCAACCAGCTGACTATAGAAGAAGTCGAGATGAGCAGCGGTATGAAACCCGTTCTTGCGATTTTTGTGGAAAAAGAGGACATCTTAAGCGCAAATGTTTTAAATTAAAAAGTCTTAGGAAAGATGCAGTAAACTCTGTGATTTCAGCGGGGCCAGAAGTGAACAGCCTGGGTGATCTTTTTCACAGGATGAGGACGGAGACAGACAGCGACGACGAGAAGGACTTTTCAGGTGAACTTCAATGCATGCATGTTTCTTCTATTAACAATATTAGCAATCCTTGTTTAATTGAAATGGAAGTGGAAGGTAAACCACTGACAATGGAAGTAGATTGTGGGTCTTCCGTTACAGTTATAGGGAAAGAACAATATTTGTCGTCTTTTAGTATTCCCTTATTAAATTCTTCCAAACAGTTGATTGTTGTCAATGGGGCCAAGCTGAAGATTGAGGGTGAAGCAAATGTTAAAGTTAAATTGAGGGAAAAAGAAGCAATTTTAAAGCTGTTAGTACTAAATTGTACTAATGCGTTCATTCCTTTGCTCGGACGCCCATGGTTGGATGTGTTTTTCCCAGACTGGAGGCAGTTTTTCTCGAGTAAATTTTCAATTAATAATGTTTTTTCTGATGACGAACGCAAAGGAATGATAGTTCAAGAGGTCAAAAAGAAGTTCGCCAATGTTTTTAAGAAAGATTTTACTACTCCGATTATCGGTTATGAAGCCGATTTGATTTTGAAAGAGGGTATTCCTATTTTTAAAAAGACTTATGACGTTCCTTATAGATTAAGGGAAAAAGTTTTAAATTATCTTGACAAATTGGAGAAAGAAAAGGTTATTACTCCAGTGAAAACAAGTGAATGGGCCTCTCCTATAGTAATTGTAATAAAAAAAAATAATGATATAAGGCTAGTTATTGATTGCAAAGTCTCAATCAATAAATGTATCATTCCGAATACTTATCCATTACCGGTCGCACAAGATTTATTCGCTAGTTTATCAGGTTGCAAAATATTTTGCGCTTTAGATCTAGAAGGAGCTTATACACAATTATCGTTGTCAACAAGGTCTAGAAAGTTTATGGTCATTAACACCATTAAAGGGTTATATACTTACAATAGATTACCCCAAGGAGCTTCTTCTAGTGCAGCTATATTTCAGCAGGTAATGGATCAAGTTTTAGAAGGAATAGATAATGTGTTTTGCTATTTGGATGATGTTTTGATTGCTGGAACTGATATGAATGACTGTATCAGGAAACTTCATTTGGTTTTGGAAAGATTAGAAAAAGCAAACATTAAAGTAAACATAGACAAATGCAAATTTTTTGTAACAGAACTAAATTATCTTGGACACTTAATCAGTGAAAAGGGTCTTTCGCCATGCCCGGACAAAGTTTTGACAATTCAGAATGCTAAAATACCTACAAATGTTACAGAACTTAAATCATTTTTAGGGTTGATAAATTATTATAACAAATTCATTCCACATTTGTCTTCTAAGTTGTATTACTTGTACAATCTTTTGAAAGATGGAGTACAATTTATGTGGGATGATAACTGTGACAAAGCCTTCATAGAAAGTAAAAAGGCTCTTTTGGCGACAGATTTCTTGGAGTTCTATGACCCAAGAAAACCCTTGATTGTTGTGTCTGATGCTTCTGGTTACGGTTTAGGTGGCGTAATTGCTCATACAGTGGAAGGTGTGGAAAAATCCATTTGCTTTACATCTTTTTCTTTAAACAATGCTCAAAAATCATACCCTATTCTTCATTTAGAAGCTTTAGCTTTAGTGTGCACAATCAAAAAGTTTCACAAATATCTATATGGACAAAAATTTAGTGTATTTACTGATCACAAACCACTAGTAGGGATTTTCGGAAAGGAAGGGAAAAATGCAATTTTTGTAACAAGACTTCAACGCTATATTTTGGAGTTATCTATTTATGAATTTGATATACAGTATAGGCCTTCTGCAAAAATGGGTAACGCTGATTTTTGTTCGCGATTCCCTTTGGAGCAGGCGGTACCAAATGAGCTGGACGCTGATTTGATTAAAAGTATCAATTACAGCCAAGAATTTCCAATGGATTTCGTCAAGATAGCTAATGAGACAAAGAATGATCAATTTCTACAGAATATAATTGTATTCATGCGCAATGGTTGGCCTAAAAGAATTGACAAGCGTCTTGTTGATGTTTTTTCAAATCAACAGGATTTAGAGATTGTCGACGAATGTTTGTTGTATAAAGACAGAGTAATAATACCGCAAAAATTGCAAGGAGGAATTTTGAAACTTTTACATGCCAACCATGCAGGTATAATCAAAATGAAACAATTAGCCAGACGGACAGTATATTGGTTTGGAATAAATAAGAATATTGAACAATATGCAGCTAACTGTGATGCTTGTAATGGCATGGCTGTAGTTCCTAAACAGAACATAACTTCCAAATGGATACCTACTACTAGACCATTTAGTAGAATACATATTGATTTCTTTCATTTTTCTCATCATACCTTTCTGCTAATGGTTGACAGTTATTCTAAATGGCTAGAAGTTGAATGGATGAAAAGAGGTACTGATTGCAATAAAGTCTTAAAGAAACTGGTAGCATTTTTTGCACGATTCGGGTTACCAGATGTATTAGTATCTGATGGAGGTCCACCATTCAACTCTTATGCTTTTGTAAATTTTCTTGAAAGACAAGGAATAAAAGTTATGAAAAGCCCACCATATAATCCTGCTAGTAATGGTCAGGCTGAAAGATTGGTAAGAACAGCAAAGGATATACTAAAAACGCTTTTAATCCACCTAACAGTGTGATGAGACATTTCTTATAACTCTTATCACTCTCTTCGGATATTATATCGTTTGAGAACATTTAGAACTTGATGCTTCGCGATGTTTTTGATAACACATACTACATGGGATAGTGGCAAGACTCAGAGAATCGCTTAAATCAGCATAGGACAACATCAGTGCTAGAAATCTCAAACCAAATCAATGGGAAAGC
The DNA here is from genome assembly GCF_030247195.1 of Topomyia yanbarensis. NCBI lineage: Eukaryota > Metazoa > Arthropoda > Insecta > Diptera > Culicidae > Topomyia > Topomyia yanbarensis. The sequence continues at coordinate 34,351,717 of NC_080671.1, read as the reverse complement.
GAAAAAATGACCCATTATATAGACATACAAACGAATTATTGCTAATGCTCTGTTAATAAAACATCTAAATTCCTCAATCAATGCATTGTGGTGGGAAAACTGAATTTTCCTAAAGGGGTTATGTATATTGTACTGAGTCAAAAAAAAAAACATTTAGCCTATACATATAATTGGTCATACAACAAAAATAAAATTCTCATCAAAATCGATCAGGACCTGCTAGAGTCGAATGTAAATCGTCATTTTTCATAAATTTCTCTCTACATTCGGAAAGTGTTATCCTCGTTATTAATCATATTACGTTTTCGTCTCAACTTGGCGCATTTCCAAAATAAAAACCCGTTTTAATCCACCTAATGGTGCAATTGTGCTTTTCTCATTTATCCAGACTACGATTCCATGGCTGGTTATGTTCAATACAATGGTGGAAATGAATATTACATGTTCAGTACAATTTTCACATACGAACAATGGATCGACAGCCACGATCTTGAGATACTATGTGATACTGAAACATCGCTTGAAACCAGCGGCGGATCATTTAGAAAGATCCGGGTCCTGCATAAAACTTTCAACTTGTTAAGAAATTTTAAACTAGTTTTAATTTTAAAGTAGCAACCCCTCACTGCATACTCGCTCCGGGCCGGTATGTTCACATTTTTTCCACATACACACACATACATACACACACAGACATTTTCCGAACTCGACGAACTGAGTCGATTGGCATATGACACTCGGCCCTCCCGGTCGCGATTGGATTGACGAATTTTAGAGTGAATGAGAAAGGCAAAAACATTTTTAGCAAATTTTGAAAGTTATGCATTTTTTTGTCTATGTTTCATAGACATTAAATCAATTTCAACTTCACTTCCTATTAAATAAAGACCCTTATTACAGTACATCTCTACAAAAGCGAGCTCAATTTGAAAAGAAATCTGAGGATTATTATTGTAATCAACTCTGAATTTTCTATTGGAATGTTTTCAGGCAGGAATTTGATATTGATGCTATTAGACAACTGTGAAATCAAGACCAATAGATCAGTTACATATCAGGAAGGACCCCATTCCGACAATTTATCAAAAGTCCTCATGATGTTTACAACAACAGGTTATCAATCTACGGATCAGATAATTGTTATTGTAATATTGAATTAAATCAGTCTGCATCAATAAATTTTCAACTTCAATCCAATTTATTTTTTTGGTTTGGTGGGGGGGGTTGTATGGTGTTAAACCCCAAAACCTTCTCTTGGCTACGCCGTTGCTTGGAGTTATTTATTTCGCTTTCCATTTTCCGATATGTTTCAGATCGATCCGATGGTTATAAGTTAGAAAAATTGCAGTCAGAAGGTTCGCAAAAATGAACATTTTTGCACTGATAAATTATCAAGTTCCTTCCAGATAACTTGGAAGTGTTCGGTGATTATTTCTAGCGGTTGTAGATAGTAAAATGAAATACAAAATTCGTTTTATCGAAATAATGTTTAGCTTATTTCAATGGATTATTACTATATTGAACAATAAATAGGCGAGAAAGAGTAATCAACAACCAACAAGCCATAACTTTTAAAGTATTCAAAATAGATATTTAAAGTCTTTAGTAAAGTTATTCGCAAAAGTAAGAGCTACAAATTTGCTGAAGACATCATTTCGATATAATCACTTCCAAGAAAATTTGTGAAAATATCTCACTCATAGGGAGATTAATCAGCAAAAGCACAATACCAAAAGAAAGGGCATATTGCCGCCATTAAATTCTCCGAAGATACTATTGACCTAAAATAAGCCGTTTTGGCGTTAATAATAGATTACATGTTTTTGGTCATATTTCTGGCAATGGGAAATGATAAAAATCTTTCGTCCGCCTTTAATGTTAAATATCTCTTTTGATAATAGTCCGATTTCAACAATCTATAGCTTGTTCGAAAGGTATTTGTTAAAGTTGTCTAAAAACATATAAATTGTTAATCTATAATGTCAATTTCGGCAGATAATTTAAAAAAACTGCAAAAAACGCCATTTTTACGCATTCAAACATTCATATCTTGGAAACTAAACATCAGAATCAAAAACAAATTAATAGCGTTCATACTGTTTTTTAGTTCTTTCATTTAAAATTGGTTTGGATAAGATCGGTTTAGCCATTGCTGAGAAACACGAATGAGAATTTGTCCGTTACATACACACACACACACAGACACACACACACACACACACACACAGACATTGTCCCAAATCGTCGAGCTGAGTCGATTGGTATATAAGACTCGGCCCTCCGGGCCTCGGAAAAAATCTTGTAAGTTTGAGCGAATTCTATACATTTCTTTTATAAGAAATGTAAAAAATATTTACTGGACCAAGAAATTAAAGAGTTGGATTTAGAAGACCAAATAAGCTTATTTTTAATTAATTATAGAAATTATTGTGCGACAACAGATGGACATTTTCCGTCTGAGAGAATATTTGCATATAAACCAAAAACATTGATAGATTTGATTAATCCAAAAAAGCAATATAAAAAACAACTAATGATTCCTTCCACTAACACTCATACTACACCTACTTCAAATGAGGACACTGGGCAGCCAATTAATGTTGGTTGTCTTCCGAAGGTGTCGGTTGACCCTTTGGATAGTCTGATCGAGGGTGAGGAAGTGTGGTATAAAAATCACAACCCCCACAATCAGGCTAGATGGTTAAAAGCGACATTCACTAAAAAGTACTCTCACAATACATTTCAGATACATGTTGGAAGCGTAGAGGTCATGGCACATCGAAGCCAACTTCGAACTTCTAGGAAGGAGAGGGAGTTTGTTCGGCCTAACGTGGTTATTTCTACGGAGGTAACGAATCGGAACACGGGACTTCGTACTGAAGAAAGCGAAGATGAATTTTACGGATTTCCACCGGAGGATCAAAGGATGAATTGGAAAAGGAAACATGTCGCAGAGGGGAACTCTACTCCACCAGATTTGCGGCGATCAAAAAGAATCCGTTCAAATAATTTGAAAAGTGATAATGTTTATTTAAAAAAATAGTTATATAAAGAATTACTGTTCTTTCAGATAGTATTAAATAATGAATTTGAAATTATATAAATGTAATAATTGTAAAAAATTGATTACTGTCGATTTTTAAATGGAATGAGCTCAAGCTCAATCGGAAGGGGAAGAGCTGTTAGATCTAGATAAGTTTTTATACCAGCGTTTCTGCGCTGTCAAAAATCATAACACCGATAACGGTGTAGCCTATCATAAAACAACCAAATAGACGAGAGCAGGTCTCTTTTACAAACGAACTGCCTACGAGTAAAGTTGTGGTTAAAACATACCGAAAACCTTTAAAGTGTTCGCTCCGCGCTAAGTCCGCTTTATCAATTCCGCCTTGTGATATATAGTTTAATTCAAATCCTCTCTGCGTCGCACTCATGTTTCATCAATTCTTATACAATAAATATTAACGCGTCAGATTGTTTGGGAGTGTGTAGTATCATTGTTTTGCACGTCAAGCAAAGCGAACACAATGTGGATAAAGACGAGTTTCGATTTTCTCTACACGACATATTCTGTATTTGAAAATGGGCTCACTATCGGCTAGCTTCAGAGCATAGTCAGAAAAAACCGACGCGGGATAGTGGTGGGTTCGGTCGCTGTTAAATTTAAATTTCTTTTCTATCACGGACGTTAACAGCAAGGTAGCAATTGCTCGAAACATGAACATGTACGGAAGCAAGACCTATGGTTTAGATCCATGTATCCGAACCGAGGGTCCGGATTCAGACACTTGTCTGGATCTAAGCGCCAAGTCTGGGCCTGGTTCAGGTCCGGACCTGGTAACCCAAGCAACACTTGCAACATGCAATGGCCGCGGTTTGTTGCATAACCATTAACTTTTGCTGGTGCGCTTTTTTGGTTACTAAATCAGTTGAATAATGGTTGATGTACATTTCATTTCAACGAATTGTGTTGCAGAACCTGCTAGTCAACAAACGGTGTAGCTCGGGAAGGGGATGGGCTAGATCTAGGGACTGGTCCGGATCCGGGTGCTGGTCTAGATGCGGATACTGGTTCACATCCGGGACCCGAGCAAACGAAAAGCCCATAATACCCCCATGCTCATGGGGTTTGACATGGGTGTTTTAAATGGGTTCAACCCATGAAAACATCATCACCATTTGTTGGTGTATTTATGGGTTATCGAGACCATTTTATGGTGTCTTGATGGTTGTGAATTTTGGCACGGATGTTTAAGGTCTTTTCAAGGGGCTATGTGGTATTTGAACCCATGAGTATTTGCTCGGGGAACTGGTTTTGAACCGGGAACTTGCCCGGATCTGGAAACTGGTCCGATTCCTGGAACTAATCCGGATCCGGGATTTTCGGATTTGGAGGAAACTGGTCCAGATCCGAAGACTAGGCCGGATCCGTAAATTATCTAAAATTTTTACTTCTCTATCCAACCTGCCCAGTAAAAAAAAACCGTAATTCCGGATGTTTTCTGCCAATACTTGATCAGATACCAGCCTGAATTCGGGCTAAAATCCGCCAGAATACCAGTTGACTTGACTCGATACTGATACTATCATAGAAATCGACCGAATTATCCTACATACAAACAGAGCCGAGGTTGACACATACTGAAAAAGTGTGGTTGTGTGATGCACATAAATGTACAGCTATCGAAATACGTCATTCCACCATTTACTACCTTTACGGTAATATGAGTTTAATACTGCAATGCGCAATTACCTGGTCTGTTACCAAAAAGACAATAGAATCTTACCCAAAAGTAATAGAAACATACCCGACGGATTTTAGGTGCAAGGACGTAGTCTTCAATAGGACCCAAAGGGCCCGGTTACCCAAAAAAACTGTTGGAAGCCGAATACAAATGGGAACTACCCAAAGCTTGGAGTTCTTAATAACCCGAGATGGTTATTTTTTTAAAAAATGGACCGGGCAGAGCGTAGTTGGTAAATCGATTGCCATGGACGCTGCTCACTTGGTTTCGATTCCCGACCCCTTACATAGGATTAGAGATTTTTCCAATCCGAAAAGTAGTGAATAACCCTAAGGTTAAAACCTTTATAAACAAAAACTAAAAGAAAATATTTAAAAACATCGAAAAGTGGCTTCATAGTTTAAAAGCAACGTTTGTGTGGACCTTTTTCTTCACGACGATTTAGTAGAAAGCCCTAAACCACTGGCAATGTTTGGTATTATGTAAAGCAGTTCAGTTCGTTCCCAAGAAAGATTTTTGTTTTCAAGAAATGTGCTCGAGAAAATTTTATATTTCAAGACTTTTATTTAGTAAATTTCCGTTGAATCGAAATTTTCGATTCTCAAGGTAAATTGTTTTGAATAAGTTTTTTTAATTCCTTTTGTTTGACACGGCTCATAGCGGTAGCTTAACGGACCCGTGGATCTTTTATTTGTTTACAATATGTTTACATATTGTTTCGCGATCAGATGTTCTTCCCCGCTTGCACTTATTGTTGACCAGCGTAAATCTGTCGTAATAGTTATTACCTTTATTGCCGATGTTGCTTACATTTGATTGTCGGGTACTGGACGCTATTTTTACGGTTGTCGTTATGGTCTGAACAGCTGCCCCAAAATTTGGCCACTGTTTGTGGTTCAGGTATTGGTATTGAAATTTCTGTTTTGGATTGGTTTGCCGTAGATGAGCTAACGATCGGTTGAGATGCATTTCTCTATGCATCTTCCGCGGTTGTCCATGATGTGCAGTCGGATTACAATACTTACACGTAGGAGTTTGTCCCTCATGGGTGCGTAGAGTAGTTTGTTTTTGTAGTGTCTACAGATATGATCAAGTAGGCTAAGAAATGGATTGCTAATAAATCATCATTCAGTGAAGGGGTGGGCGTAGCGAAGTTGGTAAATCGATTGACTTGTACGCAGCGCACCTGGGTTCGAGTCCCTACTCTGCACATAGGGTAAGAAATAAGAAATAAGAGATTTTTCGACCCCGAAGATGCGAATGACCTTAAGGTTAAAACCTCTATAATCGAAATAAAAAAATCATTCAGTGAGTCACTTTCGGTCCTATCTGGCGTCTTGGGTCTGGAATATAACATTGGCGACGAGGATGGGATACTCGCGTAATTTCTAGACACAAGCAATGTGCAGAACAGATCCTTATGATCCTTTTTTTATTTCGTTTATTTGACACGGCTCATAGCAGTAGCTTAACGGAGCCGTGGATCTTTTATGTGTTTACAATATGTAAAAAATAAAAATAAAAACAAATATTATTGTTTGTCCGTTGGATCTCGTGCGCGCAACTTTTTATTGCGAGCGGAGACCCTCTTTCGCGGTTCGCCTACTGCGTCATGGAGACCGTTTAATTCTCTCCTGTCCTCCACATCAAGGTTATCATCGTTAAAAGTGCCTTGGTGCTCGCGGCCAGATGTTCTTTCCTGCTTCTTGCACTTACGGGTGACCAATGTAAATCCGTCGTCATTCTTATTATCTTCATCACCGATGTTACTTACAGTTGTTTCAGGGGTGCTGGATGCTGCTTTGGAAGTTGTCAATATGGAATGAACAGCTGCTACAAATTTGCCAACCGTTTATGGTTCAGGTATTGGTATTGAAAATTCTTTTTTGGGTTGGTTTTCCGTGGACTCGTTGGCAATCGGTAGCGATACATTCTCCTCTGTATCTTCCGCGCAAGGTTGTCCGTGGTGTGCTGTCTGATTACAATACTTGCACGTAGGAGTTTGCCTCTCATGGGTGCATAACGTAGTTTGATAAATAGTAGCTTCGTGGGTTTTAAGTTTTATAGTCAAGTGGGAGGGGATAGGTCTTTCGATCCGCATCCTCACCACAAGAACTCCGATAGGTGTACCCGGGAAGAAATTTCTCCACGTATCACGTGTAACGGATTCTACTTCTCCGTATTGCGACATGTATTTTGCGATTAGATCAGGAGGGGTACGTGATGATAGGTCATGTAATTTTACATCTACATAGTCTTTTTCTATATACACGGGAATCTTAATTCCAACTTTATCACTTTCAGCCATGTGCTTCAAGTTGTTCTGCAAAACGAAACGTTCGGCTGTGCTAACGTGTTGAATGATATGAGCACTACATTGCGAAGATGATGATACTGTAGATACATAACCTCCTTGAACTTTAGTTGCATCTTCACCTTCAGCAGGTATTCCACTTCACGAAAATTCAATCTTATTGAACAGAATTTAAAGTCAACGTCCGCTGTGTTGGGTCGAAGCAGAGATTTTTCGTCAACTTTACTGATGATGGTAAGAATAAATTAAAAGTTTCCTTTGTTCTCGAGACAATGCACACTAGATCGAGAGGTTGGTAGTTGTTGTTCATTTGGTTCGATTTTACTTCTGACTTGGGCAGAAGTAGAAAGTAGACTGATCCTTATGATCTTGGCAACGAATATTGATGTAGTTAGTCAAGGCCATTTATATATGGAGTGACCTAAGAGGGCCTTCAAAATGATTTTTTTTTTCGATTTTTGTTGACCAAAGCACAAAAAATCCTGGGAGGACTCTCAAGTAATTTCTAGATACAAGCGATATGCAGAACAGATCCTCATAATCCTACAGAAGGGTGTTCGGGAAACCATTTGGGGAATTACTCACACTCTGTGTCATGCCGGTTATATGAAAACTCGGGTATTTCATAAGATGTTGTAAGACTGATCGGAACAGATCATCAAAACAACTCGATAAAGACATACTTGGAGTTGAGCCAAAACCGACACACAACCAGGAAACAAGAAAATAATCGAGAAGATCGAAATTCATGATTTGTTCTACCTAGAAGGAAAACAATCAAGTGCGGTTGACGTAGGTGGAGTCAAGATAAAGTTCTTCGTAGACACAGGTGCAACTGAACAACAAATTGATCGAGTTTTATAGTTGAAATATTATTCGAATTTAAAGTTGTGGGGTGCCACTTTTTCCCGCACATGCTTAGAATAGGATATTTTCAAAAATTTAGATTATCTTCAAAGATATATAAATCTATCCGAATACCTGACGAACAAAGAAAACCAAAGGCGTTGGGAGATATCAAAAGGAAAGCTAAATATTCAAATACTGGGTAATCATGTAGTTATTGAAAATACCACCAACGAAACAAATTGGCAACAAATTTCAAACCATATGTACTTCCATATGGTGTTGAAAAGAACGGTAAGAAGATTTAATTTGACAGGCATGTAAATCATTAAATAACACCTTTTCCACCAAATCAATTTGAGAAGCAAGAGAACAGGATGATTTTCTCGCCACAGGAACAGATTCCTTGCCAAACCACAATTTTTTATCGTGAAAACAAACATGAATTGCGGCAAGTTTCCTGGTCGATTCAAGTTTGTTTTCATGATAAAAAATTGTGGTTTGCCAAGGAATCTGTTCCTGCGGCGAATCGACCAGGAAACTTTGAGCTCCAGGATGAGCCTTCGCATCTGATCCATCGTTGATCAAGACAAGTCAATTGAACTTCCTCGGTACCTGGTCGTAGAGCAGGTGGGGTCGGACTTTGACCGCTGTTTGTTGTTTGGGGCTTCGGTTGGGGTTTTTTTCGGTAACATTTTCGGAGACGTATACTTCAACAATATAGCGGTTGGTATTCAGTTATTAAAGATTTCAGGATCAGTCTTAATTTTCCGAATAAACTTGGGTTGTTCGGAAAGTGCAGTTGGTGATAAACGGTTACACTCCAACACTTTAATTGCACTTTGCGGGCAGTTATGAAAGTTTTCATTTCCTTGTTAATCACTTGTTTCTCATCACTATTGGAATAATTCAGTAGATTCTCTTTATGCGCACTCGAGAATGGACGGAACAATTTCATTGCTTGCAAGCATGGGAAAAATCGCATTTTGTTCGCCATTTACATGAAAACTTTCTTCACCTGTGAAGCATTCTGTTGACTTATTAGCAACCTGGCGGAGTGATCACACCTGACGCCGAAGCTGCAACATGAACTTAGTCGGTTCCGGCAGGATAAGATACTAAGTCACTTTTCGCATGTCTAAACAAGCCGCAAACACAGATGATCTGCATTTGAAAAAATGAAAAACATCCTGAATCCTGTGGTAGAAGACAAAGTGATAAGTCATCGGGAAACTATACGCTTGCTCATATGACCTTATTCCACGTTTCGCTGAACTTTTTTTCTTCGCCTTTTTCTGGCTCTAAATATTAAAATACTTCATGTTTTCCGGTCCCTTGCTAATTGAATGCCGCTAAAACTATCAAAATTATATCTTGTCGTGAATACAATTGATACCTTTTCAGTTGTAACCTCGGTTTATTTCCAATCCAGCAGGGATACCAGACGACAATAAAAACCCGGATCTTAGTATTGACGGGGACATTAAATAGATCAAATGCGTTGGCTAGCAGCTGCTGTTATGTGTGATCTCGCTTTTGAGGGAGGGTACGATCACTATCGCCAATGCGATATTCATGTATTCTTTCTTGGACATTATCATACTCCAGGTATAGCAAAAGGGTTTGTGCATTGGGCCGGAGTCCCAAAGGTTGCAGGTTCGAATCGTTCGCTTTCGCTTAACTTATAATTTTGATCTGTTTTCCTTGTTGGATACCACCAAAAACTCTTAAATATGGTATTGGCACTTACGTCAAAAACCAAAAAAATAATGAATTGCTTATGTTCGTGTAAAACCAACTATTTGCGAGGTGGAACATTCACTGGCGGTGAAAATGTAGCTACAGCTTACGGAAGTCATCTTCATCCAGTTTCACCATATCATGTATTCCTATAGTTAAATAGATTATTTCGATGAATATGATGAAGCCGTACATCACAGAAATAAGATCAGCATATCGTATTTTCATTCAATGGTTCTAGAATAGGACATAGCAACAACCAAAAAAATGTAGACGATACAAGAAATCAAGAAGAGACACCTGTTTTTGTGGCCGCTTATGCCAAGGAAGCCGAAGCTCAATAGATTCATACTTGAGTTCTGCCGCCGGATGTCGCACCTCTTCATCCGGAGGATGATGTTAGTCCCGTCAACCTACCAGTGGCCCCGTGATTCAGAAAATTTCGGAAGATTTTAGAAGATTTCAGATGACTTCAAAAGAGTTTAGAAGAATCAGGAAGATTTAAGATTATTTTAAAAAAGTGTAAAAGATTTCAGGGGATATCAGACAATTTCAGATAACGGAAGGTTTCAAAATATTATGGAAGCCTTTGGAAGATAAACGAAAATGGCAGAAAAAAACCAATAGCGCTCAGAATTGTTCCAAAGTTTTCAGGATGACTTCAGAACAGACGAGAAGATTTTTGAATAGTTCAAGTAAGTCTAGAAAATTTCAGAGGATATCAAAAAATTTCAAAGAATAAAGAATATTTCGGATAACAAAATCAGAAGAGATTTCGGAAGATTTCAGGTGATATCAAGAAACATCAGATGAATTTTGAAGATATCAAATTAATTCAGAAAAATATAGAAAACTAAGGATTTTCTGCAATTTTAGAATGTTTCAGGAAATTTCATAGTATTCCTGATGTTTTTATAAGATTCCAGAAAAAATTAGAACATGCTAGATAATTTCAGAAGAATTTAGAAGATTTCAAACGATTTCAGATTTCAGAAGATATCAGAAAAAAATCAGAAGATTGCACCAGATTCTGCAAAATCTGAATAGATTCCAGAAGACGTCAAATGATTTTAGAAGATTTCAGTTTTTATCACAAAATTTCAGAAAACTTCGAAAGATTTCAAAAAAACTTTTCAGTTTTTTAGTTTATTCCAGATAATTTCAGAAGAATTGAAAAGATTTCATACGATTACAGAAGATACAAAAATTTCAGAAGATCTTAAAACATTTCTGAAAATTTCTAGGAGATTCCAGAAGACTTCAGAAAATTGTGCAGTATTGAGGAAGCTTTAAAAAGATTTCAGTTCTTAGCTAATATTAGAAAATTTCAGAGCGTTGCAAAACATTTCAGAAGATTCAGAAAAACTCAGAAGATTTCGCCTGATTTCAGATTAGCTTAGAAGAATTGAGAAAAGAAAATTTCAAAAAATTTAGGAAGATTTCAGAAATTATTAGAAATTTTCAATAGATTCCAGAGAAAAAAATTCAGAAGATATCAGAAGACTCCAAATGAATTGAGAAGATTTCAGATTATTTCAGAATAGTATCAACGATATCAAGAGATATCAGAAATTTCAGAAAATTTCAGAGGAATTCACAAAATTTTTGATGTTTTCAGGACATTTCTGAAAGTTTTGGAAAAATTTAAAGGATTTCAGAGGAGTTTAAAAATATTCATTTAACATCAGAACTATGCAATATTTCCCTCTAAGAAAAAAAATTTAGTGAGCACCAAAATTTCTCCCTAGGGCGAAAATTTTTTGTGAAACCACTCTTTGTACGTGAAGGGCACAGATCCTAACTTAGTAAAGTCAGTGTGTTTCCTATTTAGGGATTTAGCGCCAAACCGGCGCAAGGTTAGTGTCGGTTTCAGATGAGACGAAGTCAAAACGCACCCATGGCTTTTTTATATCAGAAGATTTCAGAAGAATTTAGAGGAAGATTTCAATAGAGTTCATAAAAATCGAGAAGATTTCAGAATAATTAAAAAGAATGTAAAAGGTTTTAGAGAATATCGTCAAAATTCAGAAGATTTAGGAAGATGTCAGAAATTCTTAGAGGTTTTCAGTAGATTTCAGAAAAAATGTCAGAAGATATCAAAAGAGTATCAGTGCCTTTAAAAGATATCAGGTGATTCAAAAATTCAGATTAGTTAAGAATGGTATCGAAAATTTTATAAGATATCTGAAATTTCAGAAAGTTTCAGCAGGGTTTAGATAATTTCAGAAGATTCCAGCAAAATCCAGGACACGTCACATAATTTCGAAAGAATTTGGAAGATTTCAAAAGATTTCAGATTTCAGGAGATTGCAAAAAGTTTCAAAAAACTTTCGAAGGCTTCAGTCCTCAACAAATATCAGAAAATTTTACATATTTCAAAAGATTTAGAAAAACATCGGAAGCTTTAGGTATCATTAAGAATATTTCAGAACAACACTATAGAAAATATCTGAAAATTTTAGAAGATTTCAGAGTTCCAGAGAATATAAGAAGAACTTAGAAGAGTCCTTAAGTTTTTGGAAGATTTTGGAAGTTTTTAGAAATTTTTAGAAGATTTCAGATTTTAGAATAATTTACATATTTTAGAACTATCAGAAAATTGCAGGATATATCGCCGCATTAAAAATATACAGCTCGTACATCAAAATAGTAGCTACATTCCTACAACCGTTCGTCATCATTTTTCCTCATATACGATGAATCCCTAGCTACTTCCCTTGTCGTTAGCAAGAAACAGTTGAAAGGTTGCAATCAAACTAGTATAGCTCTATAATTCACAACACGGAATACAACTTAAAATTTTGTCTCCTGAATCTAAATCTATTATTCCCACCCTCGGCCCAGCACCTGCCAACCCATCCGACAACTAGGACAACCGTTGACTAGCTTTGAATTTTACCTAGAGTGCGGTCCAGAATAGAACTGGAGAGCTTTCCACTTTTCACCGAGTAGTGACGTGTGAGTGTGTGTATGTATGCATGTGTGTAGTCACGCTCCTAGCTGTCTGTCCTTTCCTTACTGAAAAGTGATTTCGTGTAGCCGGGGACAGATGTGACAGAAAGTGTCTCAGCTTCTTGTGCTACATATGAATTTGTAATACACTCTCGGTGGAGCAAAAATATAGTTGGTACTCGTTCGAGCGAACTCAGGAACGTCATTATCGATCTTTGCAACCGGCTTTCGAGAGGTTGGTTGTAACTTTCTAATCTAGTATGGGTTTGCCTAATGGGAATAATACTAGATCTGTTTAAATCCAATTAAAATTGAAAAATTAAGTTTCGAAATTATTCAAAACGATTCGATTTAAAATACTTGACTTATCCCTAAAATTTAATTCAATTGACAGGTTCTAACTAAAAACGAACGTTATCTTCTACTCGCTGTGCAACTGAACTCCATCTTTATTTACCGAAGCTTTGAAGTGTCTTCAACCGAGTACATGCTCCCCTCAGGAACCACTAGCTGAACGAGTGCTTTTTCTATCCTACGAGACTGTTTCTCCTTTTCCTGGTTCCGGTTGCAGCTGAAAAAGGATCCTTTGTTCAATTTTTAATAACCCCTTGTTGCACCCGGAGATAAACCGAAAACACACATTCGAGGATATCAAAGGCACATCTCCATCCTACCTGGTTGGTTATAGAGCGTGATTTTTAAATTCTTTAAATTATGGCGAAATAGTAATTTAATTTGACAACTTTAATTTGTGTCGTTAATTTCCTTACTCTTCAACTCTTACGTGAGAAACGAATGTGTGTTTTTTAGAGGTTGGGGTATTAAATAGGAAATTAATTTTGCTTATGTGTTTCAAATTGCCCATTTTGTCAGGAAGAATCCGGAAGAAGCGGTTGCAATAAACTACAATAATGGCCACATTATTACCGTTTATCTTTGTATCCGGCCGCGCGGAATGTCCTTGCCTGCAGCTCCAAGTGGTTTATCATTTAATAAAACAAATAAGAGCACAAATTTCGTTAGACGATAGATATCGTATCAGGAGATCCAAACCTGTGAACTTACAAGAGACTCCGTTTGTGTGGCAATCGTTCTCATATTATTTATATTGATTTTTATTTTTTCCAATTTTTGCAATAACAGTAATTATTCCGTGTCTACCCAACTTAATGTATAAAACCTAATACTCTATTAGTTACCGAAACAAGAAATCATCTCTTTTGTACTGACTCTCCTTACTTGTACATGTAGGGCATAGTACTATACAAAAATAAGCAAAGTTGAATTTTGCGTATCGAATTCATTTCATCAGTAACTGGTACTGTCTTGACAACCAGTTAGACACTGAGTTAAAAAAAAACTCATACGTCTTGTGTGAATGCTTAAACAACTGACTGGTTCGGAGTGACGTCTTGGAAAGTAAGCACAGATGCTCGCTTCGTCACTAGCTAATCAAAGCTTTTGTGCATAATTGTCAAGACAGTGCCAGTTACTGATGAAATTAATTCGAAACATAAAATCCAACTTTATTGATCAATTAATGAATCTTGTGCATGTATTTTTGGTGAATACGATTAATCACACTGGAGTGGGTGTGTCGGTGTAAAGTTATGGTTGACTATTTCTATTTCTATTTTTTCCAACCGCTTTACTCAATTTATGCTACGCATAAAAAATAAGTTAAGCAGCTATGAATTAAAGACCCATTCTATTCTGCAAATTAAAGTAACAATCACAGCAACGCAAAATGAATTCTGTGAGCTGAAATCATTATCCCTTCTCTTAATTAGAATGATGATAGCGCTCGATAATGGAAGGTATTCGACTATTACTCGGTAATTAAGTCTCGTTTCTCTTGCCATCAGGAATGGCATGGCACAAGCAGTATGATTTTCCATCGGCGAATACCCTTGCTATACAATACAGCTCGTTTCGGTGGAAAGCACAATCATTCACATTAAAAGCTTTTAACAGCTTGGCACATAATTGTTCAAAACATTGTGTTGGTGGCGGGTCATCTTTTCTCCGGCGGGATTGGAAGATTCTTCAACGATGCCGTGAGTAGTTATGCAGAGCGAAAGAAATTAAATTGTTTTATTTTTATGACAGTTGTTAAGCAATTTCATTGATGGAAATGACCTTTATCGATCTCATCAAACCCAATTATGAAAATAACCGCACATCTTTCTAGAATTTTTTTCAAATATGGTATAACGTATCATCAAAAGCGTCCAGGCAAGAATTTGTGGGTGCTAAAAGGCAAAATATTTGACATCGATAAGGGTTCAAACGATTATTAATGCAATAAAACTCGTACCAAATCAAGATGTGAGACCAGAATAGATCACCCGTGAACAGTGTACAACTTCATCAGCTGGGTTGCGATTTGTTTATCCAGAGATTTCAGAGATTGAATCAGACGAACGTTTCTATTCGGAAACTGATATTGGCATGATCAAATCAGCTAAATCGGAACAAACAAATGACAATCGCTTTCTTTTTGCACAACAAGATACTAAACAACACAAACTAGCGAGACCTTGAAAATGATCTCAAGCGGACCGAAACGTAGGTTGAGAACAAAATAACGTGTAGTACTTCAAAGATTACTCAGGCAATCACATAACCTCAAAGTTAAACAATTACTAAACCTGTCCTTCTTACTAATCCAAAACATCCAAACAGGCAAATCCACGTGGAATGCCTCGTGCATTTATACCAACGAATAATGCTATTGACGCATGTCTTATATCTGACTATACAACTCGTGCTACTTGTGTTATCACACTGTTACTGTTACCGTTAAGCATACGGTACAGGACGGATGAAACGATGGAAATTGCTTAAGCGTCCGTCACGTTAAGGTGGCTAAAAACCTTAATATGTTAATATGAAAAGTTTCTCCAATCTCTTCAAAATCTAGCAGTTCTTTTCCAAAGGTCATAGAACTCATTCTGGTTCAAATTCAAAACAAGGCTCAGAGCCTATAAAAGAAAACGCAGCTCACCTATTGGCCAGTTCATCAGTCAACTAGTTTCCTCCTACTTTCCTTCATTTGCTTGCTGAATCCATCAGAATTTACCGACAGTCTTAGACGAGTTTGGGCTCGAAGTTACATAAACACACAACTCTGAACTCAACCTGGTTATCTAACCAAATGACCAACACCTTGCCCCTTAGGTTGCTTCTAAGCAGCCATTTTCTGGCTAAAGTCTCAATTGCATATACCTTCACTTGGAAAGACTGACGACACAGAACCTATAGCCTTGAAGAACCTATAGTAAAGATCACAGCCGCTTGCTCCCACACCCGTCTCTTTTTAGCCATCAGTATGATATTCTAGTGCACCTTCCCGAACCGGGTGTCCCTTGTTCGTCCATTCAGTTCAGCTAGGAATTACAACCTCGAATCGGCATGCTGTCTGTAAATGTATTTACGTGCAACAGTTCCGAAACAATGTTCAGAATTTTAAAGTGCTTTATAAATCCCACCGGTGAGTACCGATAGAGATTCCGTATCCCTAAGTCACCACGTGCTGCCTCTCTTTAAATACGGAGATGTAATGGTGCTAGGTTTACCATTGCTGCCAAGGTAATCGTTGGGGCCAATTTAATTGCCACTGTGATGGGTAGATAAACCACTCATTGAACGTTTTATGTTTCAGACAAGCCTTTTTGCTTTGCACTCCGGGCCACCACATCATTGAAACTGAAGTGTAAAGGCAGTGTGTCATTTTTGGTTTCTTGTCCAATTTTTTCCCAAAGAGGTTTCGGCAAATTATTATGAATTTTAAGGTTTTTCTCATAGTTTTCTTATATGCAGATTTCACAGCAATTTACTATCCATTATTACTCTAAGAAGTTCACACTTCCGTAGCGAATTAGTGAGTAGCTCCATTAAGAATAAGTGGTTCCAGTTTGACTTTCCTTTTAAATGGATTTATGCTAAGATTCTTGTACACCGTCACGTTTAGAGCAGCTTATGCACGGTCCTAGATCGTAGATTCATTCTTGCCACTAACAGAGATAGCAAAGTCGTCTTTGTAACCCGTTACTTCCAATCCCAGACCTCTCAGTTCATTCAGAAGTACTTCCCGTACCAGGGATCACAGAAGAGGTGACAGCACTCCTCCTTGAGGGCAGCCTCTAGTGGTCCTCATGGTTATAGTCGCGCCTCCTAGCGACGCTGTGACATACCGGTAACACTGAATTTCAGTAATTTATTCGACGGTAGAACGCTCTAGCCCCTTTGATTCAGCAGCACGCGTACTCGATTCGAAGGCAGAATAGGTATAGCATGTATAGTGGGTGTCGTTACGAGTATTCTATAATCAGTGGCACAGTCAGAAATTTGGTTTGGCGACGAGGGTGGGGGTTTGATGAAAATCGTTGATTTTACGAAAATGTCTAAATTTAATGTATGTTTGATAAATCATTGAATGTTCCGAGACAAAGGTAGTATAACAGATGTCATTTCAATTTTTCTTCAATATAGCCAGAAGCCAAGTCAGTTCTCTGCAATATAACTTTTTATTGTAAGCTTTAGAAACTCCTGCCCTATTTAGAATGTGAATTTTATTGTTTATAAGCAGCAGAAGAGATTTATCAAATATGAGAATAACTTGTTTTAATGGTTTCCTTTCACATATAGAATATATTTCGATACTCTGAACACACGGAGTATTCAACAACGTTCTTTTTTCGATAGTTCACAACTTGAATATAAAAAAGGACTGATATTTTAACTTACAGTAATAATCTATACCAGAAAAGGCAATACCCGCGTACCCTTAAAGAACCATATTGTCGAAGGCTTCCTCAGTGTGAAGATCGATATTGCACATTCTTTATTTTGCACCTTTTTGTTCAAGATTGTGCAATGCCGTAACAGTTCTGTAGTCTGTGCTGTCACAGCACAGATATCAATTTGTAATTGAATTAATAAAATGCCTAGGTAGCATGTATCTGCATACACTTTTTTTAATCAGTTCGTTTATTTGATAGGCTTAGGTGCGTTAGCTTGACGGTACAAACTTCCATTTTTCTACATTGTAAATGAGTATGAGAATGATGACCGTACAATTCGTAGTTGCTACTCCGTGATTGACCAGAACAAGCAAAATTGCACAGTGAATCAACGAATGGGGCCTGGGAGTAGCTGTCCATCCTCAACGTACACGTTTCGAGAGTTCTATACGTTCAAATGTCAATAACGGCGCTGGTCACGTCCCTACAGTCTTCGGGGAAGGAAAGGGATGTTAGTGTAGCAAACGTTGTTATGTTATCTCCACGTTTGCCACGGGAAGGAGTTTTTGTTAGTAGGATGGGGTAAAGAGTTACGTAAACCTGGATTCACCTTGATAAGTGATACGATCTATGCCACTCTCATAAGTGTTATCATGTGTTTATTGCTCTGAGCAGCCGGCTGCCGAGAATTTGATTGATTTATCTGTTGTGGAATTAATTTGGAACTGCCTGATTTGTAAAAAGCAACTTCAACTCCGGAATGTTGCTTATGTTTAATAGAATCAGACGGTATGAGAGCAATTTTCTTATTCCTTCTTTTTTTTTATTCCGGCGAAACACGATATTTAAAAAAGAATTCA
The DNA here is from genome assembly GCF_030247195.1 of Topomyia yanbarensis. NCBI lineage: Eukaryota > Metazoa > Arthropoda > Insecta > Diptera > Culicidae > Topomyia > Topomyia yanbarensis. Next base: position 34,333,515 of record NC_080671.1, on the reverse strand, counting down.
ATATTATGAAAAGTCTTAGCGTCTCAATAGATCTGTCGAAATAGATGCGGTAGGAATTCCACGAAGATCCGTCCGAAAGTCTCGAAAATCGTGATCGACCATCTTAGATTCCGATGAAACTTTACAGGTTTAACCGGCATGGAAGACTAAACATTTTCCACAGTAAATAAGATTATTTTGACTCAAGCGCAATTTTTTAACAGGGCGTAGACGTTTCTACTTGCAATAATTTGAATTTTTTTTTGTAGATTACACTATTATATACAGTAAATCTGAGAACGAGTTACAGGTGATGAATACTTCTGCACGAAAAAATATACACTGAAAAAATTTTTGTCATCTTTCACAAAAATAAAAATTTATGATGCAAATTCAAATTGCAAAAAAAACATTTCTTCTATTTTTTATACTATGTCAACAAAAACCTAAAGAGAAATGAAACAATTTTAATGTAATTTCATGATGCAGAAATTATCAGCAAAAAAGTTTTTCTAACAATAACTTTATACATGTTTTTAAATTTCATACTGATTGACATACACAACTGTAATTTTATTACAGAATATAATTCTAAGTATCATTTTATATCAAAATGCACTTAACAAATGTCTTTCAAAATGCGATAGTTTTCGAGATATTTGGAATTTTACTCCAACAAAAACAATTGAATCATGTAATTATGTCCTTTTTAAAAGTTGTTCGCGTTACCCCATCATAAATTGTCAAAAGTCTAATGTTTATCGTTTCAAAGACATAAAATAAGCTGTTTTCGGTGTATTTAGATCATGGAGAAGCTTTTAATAAAAAAAGTTTTCCTAACAACAACTTTTGACTAATTTTTATAATTCATACTATTTGCAGTCAAAAGTAGAATTTAATTTTTGAATATGATTCTAAACGCCATTTCAAATCAAAATGCTTATAACAAAAGTTTTCTGAAATGTATTAGTTCTCGAGATATTTTAAATTTTGTTTTAACAACACAATTATTTTGTTTCATTACGACCTTTTCAGAAGTTATTCGCATTTCTCCATCAACAATTAGTTTTTCGTAAGGCCCATAACATTTCCTATAACTTTCCCACTAACATCAAGGCGATATTGTAAACCATTTGAAAGCTACATGAAAACAACCAAAATATAATTCAACTATATAGTTTAATCATCAGATCCTATGCGTTTATGGGCAGTATAACTTGAAAAATTATATTTGGGACGATCCATAAATGACGTAGCATCTTTTGAGTGATTTTTAACACCCCCTCCCCCATCGTAGCATTTCGACACAAACCTCTAAATACCCCCCCCCCCCCCCCTGATAATTATGTAGCTTGACGATAATTCTCCCCCTCCCCCTTGTCCCGTAAAATTTAAAAAAAATGAAAAACGATGTTAGTTATTCCCCTTTAAAAAAGCTACGTAGAATGACATGACCCCCTACCCCCCTGTCGTCACACATCATCACAAAATACAAAACTCCCCCTCCCCCATATAATGCATATATCTTCGTTTTCTTATTTTCAAAAACTGATCAATCTTATTAATTTGGACTGCTTTCGGCTACCTTTTCTGCCCATACGAACTATTGAAAACTTTGCAGGAGATGTGTATTAAGGATTGGTATGTAAAAATTCAGCAGCTTCTAACACTGCTAGAGAAGCACCTATCTTGATCAAAACAGGTTTTTCGTGTTTCTTTACTCTAACACTTTTAAGAAAAACGGTTTTGGAACCCTATATGTGCTAGAAAATAATTAGGTATGAAAGCGTTAATTTTATCCATATCTCGATAAACATATGATTACGGCCTAAAAGCCAACTGTCAAAATCCACTTTGAATGGAAATTCCAGACAAACCGTTACTAGTCGAACACAGTTCACAACAGTTTATGAAAGAGAAAACTTTTCTCTTTCATTTACTACCAACATCTGTGATTAGCGTGTAACGGTTTGTCCGGAATTTCCATTCAAAGTGGATTTTGACAGTTGGCTTTTAGGCCGTAATCATATGTTTGTCGAGATATTATTTATTTTATTAGTCCAATTTTTTATGGTTTTATTCATATTATTTATATTATTTATTTTAACAATTTTATTAAATGGTTAGTTTTTCCCAGTTCACATATTTTACTCAGTTTCTTCATTTAATCAATTCGGTTTAGCCAGTCCTTTTTGTTATTGTATGACAGCTTGTTATCTTGAAACAATTTAATTTACTCTCTTAATTTCATAACCTTTTTAATATTGTCTAATTTTAATTTGAGCTAATTTGATTTATTTATTTTATCAATTTGATTTATTGTAATCATTCTATCCATTTTATGAATAACTTTTTTTATTTTAAATTTCACTTTGTTTTATTATTATTATTATTTAATTTATTCAGTTTATTCGTAGCGTTATTCGTGCACATCTCGCATCTAGTTGCTTGTAATCTTAGCGTGTGATCGGCAAACTAATGAATAATACAACAGTGATATGTGTAAGAATTGTCTCATCTCACTGATAGGTGGATTAAATCGTTTTTTGAGAACATTTTTACTGAAGATCAAAAATCTCTATTTATAGTAAACTCGAAGTTATTAACCGTTGTTTGTGAACGACCCTTCAAAAGCTTTTATTCAACATAACTTCTTAAATATCGAAGATAGAGCTTCAGCATATTCAAGAAAGTTCTTCAACTTATTAAGATACATATCTTTACAGACGTGATCATCGGTCAATCTCTTACGACTTAGAAGTTATTGGGTAATTTTTGGTAAAAATCGCAAAAGTTTTAAAAGCAATCACTTTTGAACGGGCAGCCGGCCCGTTAAATGCAATTAGAGATGCTACTTCAACACTAAATGAAATAGAGTTCACTTGTCTCCCATTGTCTCCAGTAGAGTTATAGAAGATTTGAGAAAACTATTGTTTTTCAAAAAATGTCAAATATCTCCGAAAATACTCGAGATAAGAAAAATAATGCGATTGTATACATTGTGTATTTCGACGATAGAAATAACTTCGTAGAATAAATGAACCCCGTAGGAATGATAATAGAAAAAAATATTTTTAAAAATATTTCTGGGGGTCATCCAAATGTAACGAGCTATAACTTCATAAGCATTTAAATGAAAGACTTTTATTTATTTATTTATTTATAATTGATATCAACAGACACAGTGTGGTCCTAATGATAATTTCTTAATATATTTATATAGTCAAATTGTAATCTGCTACGTGGAATGTGAAGATCGAACTCGTATGACACTCTGTTGAAGGTCCGCTGCAAACCAATAATGGCACCGTTTACTCCATAGTTAGTCCGGCAAAGAGGTAAATGGAGACTTGCTGTATTCAGCAAAGATCTTCGTAAAAGAAATCTACCTAACTTTTCCAAAGACAATAGATCTTTTACTAAAAAAATTAGCTGAAAAATATCACTCATAGGAGTAGTCCGAAAACACCATTGACGTAAACTCAGCCGTTTTCCCGTTAATAACCAGTCACCATTTGAAACACTTTATTTTTCAAAAAATGTCAAATTACTTTGAAAATACACGCGATAAGCCATTGTTGTAACATAGAAAGTTTTTGATTTTGATAATTTAAAGCTTTTTACTGAACATCTTGAACTTGTCAGAATGATATTTCAAAAGTTATATTAATGTGATGTCCCGACTCATGGCAAACCATTACACGCTGGATGCACATCTCCGGCGTATTGGGCTCGTGGATAGTGGTATCTGCGCTTGTGGCGACGGTTATCACGACATCGAGCCCATTGTCTGGGCGTGCACCGAGTACAGTTCCGCCAGGTCTCGGCTAATGGATACCCTGCGGGCCTGAGGAAGACCAACCAACGTCCCGATTCGAGATGTGCTGGCAAGCCGCGATGTCCTCTATATGTCCCTTATATACACCTTTGTGAAAACCATCAATATACAAGTCTAACTGCCCCTTCTTATTTTCCTTATCATTCTCAGAACCCTCTTCCACCTGTATCAAAGCATCTGTATCGAATGAGCCAACCAACACTGGACCTACGGCACGAAAATAACACGCTTAACTCGAAATGTAGCCGATCCACATCTGAGCCGTACTACGAAATCGTCTGGAAAAACCCCTGCCATCTTGAGGAGGACCACCCGGCGTCCCAGTACATGATTCCCCTGATGAAGGCCACCCGAGCTTGTAATCCATCCGTTGATCTCACGATGCCTGAAACTGAAATAATTTTCTCTCCCTGCCATCTTTGTCTACCCTCCCTCCTCTGACTCTTATACCCAGAAGTAACACCTCTACCCCCCCCCCCCCCCCCACCCAATATCTTCACGAAGCATTTAGCTCTTCTTGTCTCTTCTAGTTTTAACTATTATATTATATAATTTCGTTGAAAATGCCCAACTCTACTACCACAAAAATATCTATAATTACGAATCTTAACAAAATTCAATCATGCCCTCTAGTTATTCCTACTTTTAAGATAGTCGTAAAAAATTGTCCCCCTTAGTTAAACATTATTTGCTCCAATAATCTCACTGATAAAAATGTCAAACCATATTGCCACAAAAACTAAATGACCCCCCTAATCTTACGAAAATAATATTATCCCCTTGTGTAGATATATAAGATAGCTATAAAATCGCATTAGTTTCATTTTAAAAAAATCAATATGTAATCCCCTAGTTTTAAGCAATTTAAAATGTAAAACAAAACAAAATTGGCACCTTTAAGCTAACGCAACGTGCCTTATCAAATAAACGATTTCAATAAAAAAAAAGTTATATTAATGAAGGCTTTAAAGAGATCATACAGAAGCAACCAGCCATAATGTCGAAGGTATTAAAGATAAATACTTGCTGTCTTCAGCAAAGTTATTGGCAAAGTCTTGATCTACAACTTTGTCGAAGACATATTTTTGATATATGCGCTTACAAGAAAGTTGGTAAACATATCTCACTTTTAGGGAGATTAATCATTAAAATAGTAACACCATATAAAAGCGCTTATAGCGTCAACAAAATCCTCCGAAGACGTCATTGATCCAAATTTAACAATTTGGTCGAAGTTAAATGATCGCACGATTTTGGTGAAAATAACCACTGTGCAAAGAGAACGTTATTGGGTAGAGCAGACCCGGCGAAGGTCCCTTGATAACAGTCTGAGTTGACGTATGTCCTCTTCCCGTCAGCTACGACTGAATCGGTTGCACTGCAGTATTTTCACTAGCTGAAGCATGGGGTCTTCAAAACACCCAACCTCATATGTCAACAGATCCGCGCAATTCAAACTCGAATCGGAGACGACACCACAAGGTTCAACCCGATTAGCTGGTACATACACTGTGTACTCCTTCATCCTTCAGTTTATCAGCACCCGATTTTATCAGCCCCCGATTTTATCTACCCCCGGTTTCATCAGCTTTTTGACCCGATTTTATCAGCTTCATATGAAAATTGATTGTTGATAGTTTGACGTGCTCTAGCAGACGAACCAAATTGAATTCGAATAAATCCTTTCTTGAGCATATTTTTCTTATCTTAGAGATCCGAAATACACAAAAAAAATTTATTTGCTCTGTCAGACCCTCTTAAGGGAAGTTTAAGCTAAATAATCAGGAAAGGTTGTGAGGTTATATCTAGAGACTAAAGAAGAATATAAGCTTCGGTTTCTTATAAAGAAAGAAAAATGTATGTCCCGATTTGATCAATGTCCTGGTTTTATCAGCCTGAGATTCTCCAAGGGGCTGATAAAAACGGGTCTTCACTGTAATGGTACAGATGGACTGGATATTGTTTGGAAGCTAGAGTGTGATATAGGTTCTAGAAAGTTTCTTTTAACAATATTTGGACTTTACAAATAAATAATTCCTCTGGGAAAAATCACATAAAGTGAAACAGAATTATTTAACCACTGGTTTGCATAAAACAACGTGTAATAAGTAAGTAATTATCAAGATTTGCAGGAATTGTGACATTATGACTGTTGGAATATATGGTTTCATTTTGTGAAAAATATCTACTGTGCTTTTTCTAAAAATTAATTCCAAAACCCCCGTTAAGCCAGATTTCTGGCTACGCCACTAAACACCTCGTTAATCAGTGCATAAGTGTATATTAAATTGGTTAAAAGGTTTCCACATGAAAGAGTCACAATAATAATCCATCAATACATAAAGCATAAACAAAGAACCGTGCATTACCGCATTGTTACAGCCGAGAGAAAAAATAAACCATGCCGAGTGCGGCTAAAGATGATCAAAATGCCATAAATTCATCGAAGTTGAAGACACATAGTAAGTCTGCTTTTGGGGTGAGCTGAAAATAAGAAGCAACGATAGATTTGCCCGGGTGAGATAGTGTAAATACTGACTGACTATGTGTATAAATCATTCGGATATAGTCAGACACGAACCGAAATAGATTGCAATCAGCTGGAGTCTTATTTATTTCCGAACGACGGAATGTAAGCTCAGTGTTGATTGAATTTGCGATTCGTTGCGATGTTTCGCAAAATATAGTGATTCAATTGAATTACATTCTAAATGCATAAATTATCGGAAATAAATCTGAACTTGTTCTCAAATTCAGTAAGATGAAATTTGTTTGGAATCATTTTCTCTTATTTTGTGGTTAGAAAGATGGTTTCCAAACTTTTTTGTTGTTCCACTAATATATGAAATGATATCCTTGTCAGAGAATACAATTCCAAGAATACATATCAATATTCAATGCAGAGCTTCTCGATAAGCCAAATGATATGCCCATCAATAAATATCCCTCAATGTCCAAGTGATCTTTTTTTTCAAAATTATTCCAAAAGTAATCGGATAGGTTATCGATATCAATCAATCCGCATTACTTCATAGGTTTACCATCAAATATAAATGCTGTATTTTTCTCCATCTGCCCATCACTCACGTCCTGCCAATCTGTTCCGTACAATGATCGCCATCATCATTCTCCAGTTGACTTTTTGGCCTCAACAAATAAGGGAAGGGTGACCCAATATTATTTTTTTTATTTCTCTCCTGTTATTTGTCACGGGTTAACGGAAAAGTTATTTTCTTTGGTACACAGTTTTTCGCTACCACCCAAAGTCCATCCTGGTGAAAGCTCCATTCCCGTGGGTTCGAGCGAAAGGTGATGATATAAAGGGTAACCTTCCCTCCCTGATGGAAACAAGGTTGCCATGGTACCCGGAATTCCGGAAACGTTGCGTCGCTTTGCTAGCCATCCGATCTCCCCGTTGCTGAAAAGGTCTTTGAACCTAGTACGATAACCGCTTGTTTGGTCTATTATGTATTTGCGTTTCGGCGTATGCCGCAATGAAGACTTTTGGGCGGGTTCATTGCGTTTTTATTACACTCGGTTTGTCGGTTCGCGGATGTCTGTCTGTACTTCAGTGGTGTTAGAAGCTATCTCACTTTCATTTCATTTTCTTTTTGCGTTGAGAAATTCCAGGCAAAAATAAACCATCAAGTTGAGTGGTGTGGATTTCATAAATAAGATTAAATTTTTGGGTCTTGTGGGAGATGACTCGTAGTAATATTTAATAAAGTAGCCGCTTTTCTCTTCGCCACTGCATTGAAATATGAAAAATTGTAAGCTTAAAATCAGATTTGTTCTCGAGCTAAAATAGTTTAGAAAAGCAAATTAATCTACTTAGCATACACATTGTAGAATATGTTATAGATACGATCAATGATAAGAGACGAGTATAAAATATTTTATTGGTTATTATAACTCAATCAGAAAAAAATTGCATCGGAACGTACAAAAACTAGCGTAAAGTTCGTTGAGATTTTGGAAAAAGCATTTCGTCTTAATTTTATTTATTTATTTTTTTTTTTTTGATTATAGAGGTTTTAAGGGTCATTCGCGTCTTTTCGGGTTAGTGAAATCTCTTTGGAAAAATTACTAACCCTATGTGCGGGGTTGGGAATTGAACCCAGGTGAACCGCGTAGAAGGCAATCGATTTACCAACTACGCTATGCCCATCCCCTTAATTTGAATGGGTTATTAAAAATGACGTGAAAACTCCCTGCAAACCAAATTTAATGGGATGGAAGAAAAAACTTATTGATGCTGAATAATCTCAATTAAATTTTCCGATAATAATTATCTGATCAATTCTCAATGAATTGATTCTTTTAAGTATCACGTAGACTTTTGAAAAATTGTGAGAATGGGTACCTGAAACTGATCTCGTAGTCGGGATCCCATAGTTGTCAAATGATACTCATTCCGGCGTTCTGAAACCAATCATAATCGTAAGATTTCAACCTCGTTGAGCTCACTTTTGAAAGGATGTACCGAAATATAGACAAGTGACATTTTGCCGAATGGAAAGCAAAGCTAGAATAGTTTGGATGCCTATGAAATTGCATAAATTTCAATTTGCTGAAAATGTTTTTTTTTTTTAAGAATACGTGGAGTTCGCTTCTGCTTCTTACACACAGACGAGCATTCCCCTTTCGCTGCTCATTTCAAATGAGCAGTTTTTGAAACAAAGCGATCTCTTTTATCAACTTTTCGGTACAGATGGAAGACCATCCTGTTGAACAATAAATGAAAATATTTTCACCATTCTTTTCGGCATGGCCTTCGCTTAGTGGCTGGGTTCCCATATTCACTTATTTTCTTGAATGTTTTGCTTATATTATGATCCTCTGGTAGAGGTACAGAGTTAACAAGCGCAAACTTAATAGAGTGTGGAGCCTATTTTCGCCCCATTTGAAGTGGTTAGCTAAAGCATCGTCTGCCATCTTTTTTCAACGCGTTGGCTCAAATGGTAGTGAGTTTTAGAGTCTCAAGACATGTTTGTTATTATATGGGTTCTTGGGAACGAAGCAAGGACACTGATGCCAATTTATGCCCATTTCATCGATTGTAGGCTACGTAATTATTAGAATAGTACAACACACTCTCTGATGGGACCAAAATTAGGTCCTTGCCATACAAGTTAACAGAAAGAATGGTATCCAGCGGAGAAATTAAATAGATGAAACGTGTTGAGTACTAGCTGCGGTTGTGTGTCATCTCGGTTGTGGCAGGATACGATCACCGTGGCAAGTGCGATAATCATAGGTTCTTTCTGGGACATCATCATTTCCCAGGGATATGCATTGAACCGGAGTCTCGAAGGTTGCGGGTTCGAATCTCGCCCCTGGATGAATTTTTTTCACATAATTGCTTTCGCTTCACTCACCATTTTCGATCAGTTTTCCCTGTTGGATACCACCAAAAAACTATGAAATAAAAGATATTTTCTAATTCAATTTTTTTCATTATGTAGTCATCCTAAAAAGTACGGTTTGCTGATAACTATGTCTTGTGACACGGAACAAGAATCCTATGAAATGATTTGAGCCTTGCTTGCACGACTCATACGCACGGTATAAACCAGCAATTTTCCATCTCTCTTCCGTTCCGTTATCGTTGCTTGGAACTGCGAACAAAATCCTTCCAGTACACACAAACAAACGCTCCCCTTCCATAGCTCGTGTCAATTGAAAGATGTGACAAGTATCCTACCAGCAGCAATAGCGATATTCTAACTTGTTCTGCCAGCAGAGTTGGCATGCCAATGAAGGAATTCGGCCAGAAACATTCTTTTTATATCAAGCGATGAAATGTTTAGAACGCTTATGAGTGTCGAGATGAGGCCTGTGTTAGAGAAAGTTGCGCAAATTTGTGCGAATAAAATACATAGATAAATTTGATAACAATTTTTACTGGCAATTTTCTGAATCGATTAGTGTTCGAACCATGAAAAAACCTATTTTAATCCACCTAGCGGTGCAATTGTGCCTTTCTCAATCATGAATCACGAGAATGTGTGCGTTGTTTATATTCATTAAAAGCTTTTAAATGCATATATTACATTTTATTATTGTACATCACATGACAACTATATACAGGAAAATAAATCATTATTCGAGTTCTAAAATTTTGAAAAAGAAAAAAACAGCCACGGTAATATTGAACTGAAAAAAGGTGCGAAATCGGCAAAGTCCCAAAAAGTCGATTTTTATAAAAAAAAAAAAATTTTGAGATAACATAAAATCTCGACGTTTCATGCATTTTAAAGATGTTTGGCATCAAAAATACGAATTCGATTTCTGAAATTTCATGGGGTCCCCCCTTTGAAAAAAAATTTGAGTTCCGGCTTATATGGGAATTTCATGTGTGACCGGACCGTTCAGTCTATATTTCCGGAACCATACAAGCGGTCCGTGCGAAATTTTACAGACATCTGTGGGGATAATATAGCTATCATTTGGGACTAAGTTTGTGAAAATCGGCCCAACCATTTCCGATAAACTGATATGAGTTTGCTAGTTATGAAAGATGGCCGCTTTTCCCGGGCACTTCCGGAACCGTCTATGGTGGTCAATGTAGTCAACGAAAGTTTGTTTGGCCGTCGGTGACCTAGAACTGCAAAGTTAAGTTATTTGAGAGACATTTTAGCGAAATTTTTACCTTTTTTGCTTCCATCGGGGTATCGGTTTGAATCACAATTTGCTATGTGATCGCACGCCACAACCCGTAACTCCGGAACCGGAAGTCGGTTGGGGATAAAATTTAATAGCCATTTACGGGGACGCAACATCTTTCATTTGAGACTAAGTTTGGTTGACTCGGTCTAGCCACCTCCGAGAAACCGATGTGACTGTTAGTCTGAATTTGGATACTTCCGCCGGGGCTTCCGGAACCGATGATGGTGGCCAATGTGACCAAAGAGACTTTGAATGGCTGTTAATGACCTAGTACTACAAATCGAAGCAGTTGTGGTCACATTTTGGAAAAATTTTCACCATTATACATTCATTGCAGAATTTCTTAAAATCGACATTTTCTGCGTGATCGTACTCATCACCCTGTAATTCCGGAACCGGAAGTCGGATCCATTAGAAATTCAATAGCAGCCTATGGGAACGTTGCACCTTTCATTTGGGACTAAGTTTGTAAAAATCGGTTCATCCATCTCTGAGAAAAGTGAGTGAGATTGTGTGCGTACACACACAGACGCACATACACACACACACATACATACATACACACACATACATACACACACAGACATTTGCCGAACTCGACGAACTGAATCGAATGGTATATGTCACTCGGCCCTCCGGGCCTCCGTTAAAAAGTCGGTTTTCAGAGCAATTGCAATAATTGCAAAGGCAAAAACATCAAAAATTGACAAAACGTAAACGAAAACTTTTTCCGTTTTCTTACATTTTTCCAAGGTATTTTTATTCAATAATACGAATTTTTCAATAGTGTTCAGTTGAAATTTATTGACGCTCAATGATCCATCAACAATCGCTAGTCATTTAAAATTACTTTTAGAAAGCTCAACTAGTCTAATAGGATTTGTGAAACAATTTCTGAATAACTCCACAAATCAAGAAAGAACATGAAAATACACGATAATACACGAAGAAAAAGATTCATAGTAATTTTTTTATTCACTTGAAAAATTTTAAAACCCAAAAGTTTTTGTCATCTTCAATTAACATTCTCAATTCAATCGATTTTTCCATTCTTTTTTCTCTTGTTTCATATTTGCTTTCTTTTGTTTATTTTTCCATTTCTTCTAGGTTTTCTATTCTTTCTAATTTCTTCATTATTTTTTTTGTATATTTTGCCCCGAATTTTCCTTCTTATATTTTTGCTTCTTTTTTAAAATTTGTCCCATTTTCTGCAATTAGTTTCATCTTATCACGTTTTTTCCATTTTTTATTTCATATAGCTTTTATTTGTTACTTTCGCATTTGCTTGTTCAAGTGATTTCATTAAATTTAATTAATTCATTTAAATAAACTTTTATTTCCCATTATTTCTTTGTATTCTTTCATATTTTCTAATAAATCTATTTTAATATTTCTCTATCCGCCTTTTTTCCACATTTTTCTTCACAGGTTTCTCTTGATTGCTTTAAACATATTTTTTGTATTTCATCCGTTATAACTTTTTTATGTTGTGAAATATTCTGTTCTTCATTTATCAGTTTTGGAATTTAGGCTTTTCATTTGAATGGATTTTTTTCAATATTCTCCCATTTTTTGGTTATTTGTATTTTCCATTACCTGTAGTATTTTCTACCCATTTAAACAATTTTTAAATCCATGTTTTCTATTTTGTTACATTTTCTCATTTGATTATTTTTCGTACTATTTTATTTTGATCTTTTTGCGTTTATTTTAATTTTATTCCGATTAAAAAGGTTTATTTATTATGTAACCCATTTATTTTTAAGTTTTCTCTTGTTTTTTCTTTATTCCTGTTTTTCCCATTTCTTAATTTTTACCCATTTAAACCATTTTGATTTTACATGTTTTCTATGATTTCACTATTGTTTCTTTTAATTTTTTTCTTCAATCGATTTCGTTCAGTTGTTCCCATTTATTTCATCTCATTTTTTTTAATAACTTGTCCATTTTTTATTTTTCATAGTCATTTTATCCTTATCTTTTTATTCCATTTTTGACCCTTCTCCTTTCTTCTATTTTGAAACATTTTAAACATTTTCCCATTTTCTTGTTTTTATGCTTTCCGTTAATTTGCTACTAATTTGTTTATTTCAAACATTTTACATAATTGTAAATTTCGCGTCTAACCCAGTGGATCCATTTCGTTCATTTCTATATTTGTTTATACTAGTCTTGTTTTTATGTTTTTTGTTATATTCATTATTCTTTCTTTTGAGATTTCTACTGTTTTCCATGTTTATGATGTTTTATATTTCATTTTGTTATTTACTCGTTTTTCACTATTTTTTTTTGTTTTTCTCTCATTAAATTATACCTCCATTGAATGTTCTTTTTGTTTTCATTTCAATTTATTACATTTCCATTAACCTACAATTTTTGCAGTTTATGAAAAGTTTCAATTATGATTTCTTCAATAATATTGTACCAAATATATGACTGAGGGTCTCGCAAAAATCACCTGAATCAGTTTTCCCTGAAACCAAATAAAGTTAGTAACACTATCGAACACATTAGAAGTTGTATTTTCAAAGACTGATACCGACATCTGGATAAATCTGGATAAATATGAAAATATTGATAATTCGGCTACTTTCAAAGCCATTAAAAATTTCATAGAGAGGTTTTACAATCATTTGCCTACGTGCAGAAAGATGCCTTTTTATTTGACATTTTCTGTTTCAGTTGTGAAAGTGTCGTCCAAGCAAGAGGACACAGATAAATAATTTTGCTCGCGTATACTGCCGCTATAAGCATAACTGTCCCATGTGCTATGGGATTCCATTTTCAAGCATATGAAACTATCGAAGTTCACACAGCAATATCTGGTTTGGCAAGCTTTCTGTACTTGTGGTTTGAAAAGCGACATTTTCATAGCGACCGAGCCCGGCAACAAAGAAATTTATATGAAAGAGTGCATGCAAAAACGTCTGGTACCTGTCTCGAAGCAACAAGATTCCACGCTATTTTGACCGGATCTTGAATGCTGCCATTACGGAAAAAGGACATGTAGTGATATAACGCCTACAAAGATCCGGTGGCGTTTAAAGACAAGAACTCTCCCAACACACTAGAGCTCGGCCCAATCGAGGGCTACTGGTCCATCGTCAAACGGAACCTGGATAAGATTCAAAACTGTTAAATTACTGGCTGTGGCGAAAAAATAGACTGCTTAGTTCAACAAGCTACATTTCATGAAAATTAATTGAAGAATAATAGAGATATATGCACGAGAAAATTATAAAATTTAATATTAATGACAAAAGGACCTATAACCCCAACTTCCCGTATTCGGAGGTTGGTAGGTTCCGTTCGATTTCTGAGATTTGTTTACATTAGAAAAACTCCGAAATATGTATGATCTGCATCACAAAGCAGAAAAATTATGAAAATAGGGGATTTTGAGGCCAAAATAACCCAGTACCCCACTTTCCCCTATTTTTATAGAAAGAGGAGTATCTCTCTTCAAAGACTTAGGTCATTTCCTTGAAAAAGAGGTATAAATTGTAATTTTATGATTGCTACTTCAAAAATTATAGCATTTAGTACATTTTCAAAAATTTCAAGCGAAGTGGGCGGGAGTTTAGAATTGTTCAAATGATCTGAAATTTGCCATCTGAGCTTACTTTGACATTTGTCACAATATGGGAGGGGGGGCCTTTGAGAATCAAAAAACAAAAATTTCGCAGTGCCCTAATACATACCTTCAACAAAGTTGTTTCAAATGACATTCTCAACAAGTTTTTGAAATACACATTTTTTCCTACTATTTTTTCCTCCACAATAACCTATAGGTGAATGCATTACTAAAATTAATGTATCAGAATACGCGATATTTTATGCTAGCAAACTTCTTCGAAGCTTTTTTTTCAAAGATGACAATTTCATAATGTCCTTTTAACCGTAAGAAAAGTTTTCGAACATTAATTCCACTTTAAGAGTGCATTTTTTTAATCTTTTATAACTTATTATAAAAGGAAGTTATCTATGAAGGATTGAAAGCGATTCTATATGGGTCATTAATGTTTGTAGACTATTTTATCAAAGGTAATCAAATTCTAGCATTTTTAAATAAATAATCGATTTTCATCAAAACCCCCACCAAACCGAATTTCTGGTTACGCCACTGGTTCTGAATAAATATGTGCATTAGACTGGTTCAACTTTTGACTTTTAGCTCCACCAGGCTTTACTGATTCCTTTTATGGCCCTTAGTAATTGTGCAAATATTGGTATCGATTTGTTGCGTCTACGGACCCTCCAAAAAATTCAAAGTTTATATGGAAATTAGTATGGAAAATCGGTTAAAATTGAAAATAAATTCATAAAACATCATCTCATCAATCGATTCATGAGAACACTATATATTTCTAAAGGTATTCTTCTACTGAACACATTCGTGGAACATTGTAAGTTTGTGAAAATTTGCTGAGAAAAGTTATTAACTAAAGAAGCAGCATGATTTCAAAACAAGTGGATTTTATTATTAATCATAGCAACCCTGTTTGAATAGCTGTATCTGCCATACGGGAGCGGTGGGTGGCAAGCCTAGCTTACATTTTGTATAACGATGGAGCTATTCAAACAGGGTTGCTATGATTAATAATAAAAACCATTTGTTTTGAAGTCATGCTGCTTCTTTAGTTAATAACTTTTCTCAGCGAATTTTCACAAACTTACAATGTTCCACAAATGTGTTCAGTAGAAGAATACCTTCTAATGGTATAGTGTTCTCATGAATTGATTGATGAGATGATTTTTTATGAATTTATTTTCAATTTTAACCGATTTTCCATACTAATTTCCAGGTAAACTTTGAAATTTTTGGAAGGTCCGTAGACGCAACCGATCGGTACCAAAATTTGCACAATTACTAAAGGCCATAAAAGGAATCAGTAGAGCCTGGTGGAGCTAAAAGTCAAAAATTGAACCAGTCTAATGTGCATAATTCATAAAAAATATAACTTTGACTTATTATTGCTCACTGTTTGACCTAATAAATATTGCCATTATCCTATTTGCCTAGCTCGAAACCAAGGGGTGTGAAATAGGATCACAATCGGTTCTACTACCTTACTAATTATTACCCTACTTATTTCAACCTCGCAGGCCCGTGCGTACGGGAAGGGGGCTTGGGGGTTCAACCCCCCCCCCCCCCCATAAGCGTTTTGAATTACTTTTAAAAATTTATTATCTTCCTGTCCAGGAAAAAATAAACTGCAAACCGTTTGGACACATAAAATGTCATTTGAGTTCGGTCACTCTAGAAACAAGTCATTGAAAAAACCAACGACAAAACTTTGCAAGGGTGGCTGGAAAGGGATGTCTTTCAAGTTGGACGGCTTCTCTGAAGGATCGGTTAACGTTTCGACAAGCTCCGATATTGGCAAAAGTAGTGAGTAGACAGCAGAAGTCGGTCTAGAGAAATTTTACCGCCGATGATTATTCCGTTAGAGTGGCAGCGAAATGGATCGCGAAAATGGGCATCGGTATAGGGTGAAATACTGCCGCCAAGAAGTTCTCAGCACCAGCTAGCAGATAAATAGGAACGACTAGCACCAAGAAGGATAAGAAAGCCGGCAAAGGTGGTTGTAAACAGATGTAAATTCTTATGGTCGACACCCTCGGATCGGTTCATGTCTCAACAGGGTACGATATTTGCAGCAGACCTGAGCTCGTGAGATATATCGCGAAAGTTTGACAGTAAGTAAGGAAAAGTAGCTATGGATAAAAATATGACGATTAACACAAAACAAAATAAGCAAGAACACAATCCTTACTAAATCAGTACTTAACGGTTGCCCCGAATGGATGAGGATTACAAGATACAAGAGGTTTAAGTTTAGTCGGTTGGCTTAACAACTACTACAAACCAATCCGAATCCACCACGAGCCAGCAGGCAACGCACAGTGGTCGAAAATGCCAAAAACGTCATTAGAGGCCAAACCATCGAATATATTCACAGGGTGTCTTTGGTGGAATTGTTCGTATGAATATTCCCCACAATCTGATAAAAATTAAATTGAGGCATGGTTTACTATGATTGAACTAGAAAAACAACCTTTTTGTGCTGACGAGGAAGAAAATTGGTGCCTTCGACAAAGTTTTAGAAATGCTCGTAATAACGAATTTTGTTGAACAACTTGAACTTGTAGGACTTAATGTTATCGATTTTTAAAGCGTTTTCTAAGGCAACCCCCTTAAATTTAGCTTTTTAGCATAGCTTTTTTCGCTGTGACTTTTCGTGCAAACGATGTTCCAGACAAATGTTGAGGTATTAAAACCACATAATATTGTTGAAGACTGCATGTAAAAATTAAATTATTGTTGAAGACTGCATGTAAAAATATTGTTGAACACTACATATAAAACTTCCACCTAAAATAGGCGGCGCGGCGCACACCTCTTATAAAAATACTCATTCGTTTTAGAGTTATTGAAGAATTTTAAATTTTTTACACCAAATTCAACTGCGTATAAGAGAGAAAGGTGCAGACCAAGATGGACGAGCAGGTACTATTTTCAATGTCCGTACTACGCATAATAAAGGTAAGAATGTTTTAAGCTCATTTTGTAATGTTTTTTTACTTGGGTATTTTTACTTACAGTCTTCAACAATATTATGCACACCTGTAAAATTTTTCATAAATATTTGTTCCCCCTTTTGTGTACCAAACTATATTGTTAGTTTTAAGATAACTGTAAATATTTCCTAAAAAACTATTACTATTGAATTCCGCGTTTTAAAAATTTTCATAAAAAAATGTTTTGCCCCCTCTCTTGTATATAGAATCGTATTTCTAGTCTTAAGATACCTGTAAAAAATTTTCTCTTTAAAAAAAAAATATTTCAGCATTGTAACCTCCTAGTTTTAAGATATCCAAAATGTAAAAACAAAAGAATTTGGCACCGCCAAGCTAACGCATTTGTGCCTATCAAATAAACGAAATGAATAAAAAAAAATGTGGTTTTAATGCCTCCACATTTGTCTGGAGCACGGTTTGCAACGAAAAGTCACAGTGGAAAAAGTTATATTAAAAAAACTAAATTTGAGGGTGATGCCATTGAAAACGCTTTACAAATCGATAACATTAAATCCTACAAGTTCAACAAAATTCTTTATTACGAGCATTTCTAAAACTTTGTCGAAGACACCAACTTTCTACCTCGTCAGCATAAAAAGTTATTTTTTTAATTTGATCGTAGTAAGCCATGCCTCATTTTAATTTTTATCAGGTTGTGGGAAATATTCTTACGACCAATTCGTCCAAAGATACCTTGTGAATATATTCGATGGTTTGGCCTCTAGTGAATTAAGTTCACGTTTGTTGGGGTTTCCGAGCACTATGCAGCGGTGTCTTTTGATGACTCCTTCTCGATAACAAACATTTACCCAATATATTGAGCAGAGTTGTCTGGTTCACAAGACTAGGTCCAGGTCTCTGAAAAATCTTCAAAGTTTGAGGGTTTTGTACGTTTCTTTAAAATAAACGTTAAAAAAAATCAACCCCCCACCCCCTTGCGAATTTTCTGCGCACGGGCCTGCAACCTCGATTTGTAGTAGCATTCTTATTTCGCTGAGATTTCTTCATTTCTCTGTTTCAATATATTTGTGAACTTTACCTGAAAGATTTCTTCCTCCTTCAAATAAACAGTCGCTCTACTAGTTCTCTGGTAATCTTTATCTTAGTTTGGAGCATTAGGACCATAGTGCATTGTAGTTCGAAAGTATGGCAAAAGCTGTGTCAGCGCTTTTAGTCTGTACCGCATTTGCAGCAACGCAATCTATTGTGTTTCTGTCTTAAAAAGCTGCAGCAAATGTTGACCTTGGCAGACTGAAACTTTTCTTCTGCTTTTCTGCGTTTTTGTCAAGGTTAGGACAGGCACTCTCTGTGCTGTCAACAATGTTTAGAAACTTCTGATGTTCAGAGTTTTCATTCATCATAAAAGCTATTCAATTTCCAACGGCAAAATTTAATTACTAGTGCTAAACAAACGAAAACGAAAAGTGTCCAGACCACTTCCATTAAAATTACACGCATAATGAAATGTAGTCTCAACGGATAAAATCCGCTCCGACAGAATCTTTTAAATCCGTGAAAATGCCGTCACTCAAGCACTGCCCTTTCACGAATCTCTTCCAACCACCACATTTGAATGAATGCAAAATCCGCAATAATTAAGGACACAACTCTCCGTAGCAGTCAGCGTTGACAGGGTACACTTTTTTATGACAAACCCATCCATGCTGGCTGAAATGCTCAACTGGGTCACCGGCGTGACAGTCGGTAGCAGAGCGGAAAACATTCACAGAATAAGGCTACCGCTGCACATGCACACCGCCCGTAACCCAGTCACGGAGTGCTGCCCCGAAAGACAACGATTAAATCCCACCACAGCAGCAGCAGCAGCAGTGATATGGTAGGCTAAAGTTGTAAATATACCTATCCCAACCCAGTCAGTGTGTGGCAGCTGTGGAAACTCCCACACCATGTCAAAACTATTGCTGTTTTCGGTTTTAGAATCGAGTCGCCCTAGGTTCGCTCTAATGTTTACAGTTTCCATACAAAAGTGACAGCTCCGAGCGAACCTAGAGCAACTCTGATCTAAAAACGAAATCAGCATATGACTGCTGCTGGTTAGGTTGTTGTTGTTATTGTTGGTGCTGTTGGTTGCTCTAGAAAATGGTAATAGCAACTTTCTCCTGAGTCCATCCGGCAACCCACGCCGGATTATATCAAACTGAACTGCATTCCGCAGCTGTCCAACGCTCTCCACTGACTGCGCCTAATGGGCGCTTGGGCAGTAAAGTCACAGTGTGACGGACCAAACTTTGTCAGGACATTGGATCCGGTTTCGTCGGTTCACATTGATGTGTCAAGTTGGCGAATAGTTTACACCACGGCAATCGGACCGAACTACATAGATATGCAGTATTTTATCAGTAATTATCATTATGGAGGCGTGAGCTGAAACTGGAGCCGTGACAGCTCGGTCATGGAAACGCGTATATATTATTATCAGTCGTGCCGAGTCGAGACCGAGGCAAGGATTAATCACTTTGACAGTAGAGCAAATAAGGCCCACTGACGACTCATTAGCGGCGGTTGCTGGTTGTTGGATCCGGCACAAATTGGATTATCATTAGTCTAGTGGGTGGTTAACTGTTTTAGCATATATAGAATAATATTTTGGCTTTGTGGTTTTCGTTGGCTTGCCAATTGAACGGGAAACTGCATGCTTGAAATAACTGGTTCACGTATTGACTTTCTTGGTTATTGGCACCAACGAAAACAAACCCTTGTATAGAGAAAAGTTCATTAAATTTATTATGAATAATTCAATAATAAATACCATAGCATCTGTTTGGCAAATCAGCACATAATCGATTTAACATTTTCCGACCGGCAACACTGGCTACCGCCATCCGTCTAACCGACTAATCACTCTTGCAACCCATTACCAGCATACTATACGGTAAACGACAGCGGTTAAATACACTATGAATACATACCTGCTTCATTTTCCACTTGATTAAACATCCAACTGTGCTCTCGCGGGGTGATTTGTTCGGGTTACGAAATTACCCGACTGGAACATCTGGCTGCCTAGATTCTACCACATACCGGTAACACTGTACGCCTCACTGACCCGCGTAATCATCGTCATCATCGGAAAGCAGGATCACTACCATTACCATCAGCACCATTTAGGATCAGCAGCTAGCTTCGTTTCACCACACATACACGATTACTCTCGTAGAGCCACAAACAATTCTATTCAAACTTTCAGTTGCAAAAGCGAAAATATTTTTACGGTATGTTTTTCCCTCACTGTACGTACCACTACGAAATCTACGGGTATTCACATTACATGAACACCAAACGGATCCGACGTTTGAATTTGATTTATCAACTTCTGAATTGATTCGAATTAACACGGTTCGTTTTCCGTTGCTCGCGTTACGCCATGCCGCAGCCAACTTGGATAGGGAAAAGCACTGAATAGCATGAAACAACCCACCGGTCACCCACCGGAAATTTCCCCCCAAACCACAATTCGCACCTGCTGAAACTGTTTTCGTTATCAAGCGGAGGGAAAAATCACAATCACACACTCACCAACAGAAGCAATTACCGGTTGTTGTTACTACGTTAAGCTACTGCTGCTGACACTGCTATTATTGGTAAGTATTTTCGCACCCTAATTTTTCATGCGTTCCTTCGATTTTTTTTTTTTTTTTGAATGGCCAACTCACTATCACTTTCACCTATATTCGTTTATTTTATTTTTAACCTCTCCTACCCGCACTGGCCGGCTAACTTTTGTCCGGCTGCGGCCGCAAGCGGATACGCCTACGCCGTTAGAATACTTGTTGGTCAATCCGGATGTGGCTCGTAAACGGGCGTCTCGATTGCTGCGCAGTGCCTACTACTACGGCGAGCGAATGAACACCTTTTCACGCCCCCCGTTGTGACACGGGGCAAGCACGCGTTTTTCGAGTGTGCACTGGCAGCGGTAGTCACCCCTGTTTGGTATTTATTCGTTCCGTTCTTGTAGTACTAGCCAATTGGACAATTGGTTTCGGGTCTGCAAAAAAACAAGACATAAACAAAGCTTATCTCAACCAACGTACGGTACGATTCGGTTCGGTTCGGTTGTTTGTTGGTGTTATGTTGGGTGCGGTGGATGGAAAATGGAATTTTTGGAAAGCTACCTGGGGCCATGAAAATAACGAAATAAATATATTAATTTGGTTTGAATTGCCTGCGATCGATTCAATTATAAAGGATGATTTATTTCGAATGGAATGATAACTCATTTCTGAAAATCTCTCAGAAGTAATAGGAAATAATAGGCATCACAAAAGTCAATGTAACGTTGTATGAATGTTATTCTTTTACACTTGCATCTTGTTCCAAATAACATTTCGTTATAATTTGCTGACGCAAAGATCCATTACAAGCATAAAATGGTGTCTTTTATATTTAAAGTTAAATTGTCATCATCGGAAATGTATGTATGAGTTTATATCTTGGGTAACTAATTCTATAGTTATTGGAGATTTGATGCAATAGAGTTAGTACACGGAAAAAATTCGTTCATAAATTCATGAACAAAAAATCACAATTTCATGAACTAAACAATTTACGAAAATCTTGACCAAGTTCCTGAAATTATGGATAATAAACCTCGTATTCATGAAACTATGTATGTTTAAAAATATAGTTTCTCACAAAAATGTACATGGCATCAATGCAATTTTTGGTTGGGTTACTGTGGTTGTTCCTTGGACATATTTAATTTTTGTTACGATTGTTGTCCATACTTTGAGGACACACTGTATAGTAACTAAAACGATGTTCATGATTTCAGGAGCATAGTCGCAGTTTTCCTAATTTCGTAATTTATATTCACGTTTTCAAGATTTGGATTTTTCTGCATGGTAGTGTGACTTATGATCACGATTTCCATGTCTCAGTTAGTAGTCATAAGTAGAATGATTTGTGTTCATGATCTCAGGATCATAGTCACGATTTTTGATATTTTAGTCACAAGTAGTGTAATTTATGTTCATAATTTGAGGATGTTAAGCACGTTTTTCGTAATTTATATGCACGTTATTGTGATATTTTAGGCTTGAGCTCACGTTCGAATTTAACACATGGAGTAATGTGACTCATGTTCATTAGAGTGGCTCGCGGTTGTATGGGAAAACTTCAAAATGATTTAAACTAGCGGGCACAGCATTCTTTTTGAGTTCCTTTTGTGGTCCCAAATGCCTGTGCAAAATTTGGTAGCGATTGGTTGCTTCCCGTGTTTGCGCATTGCGATCAAAGTTTGTATGGGATTTTATATGGGGAAATTAATTATTTTGCATTTACGTTAATAAAGATCACTATTTCACTGAATATGAAAAACCAGCTTTATAAAACTATAGTTCAAACCTTGGTTAACAACTTTGTCGAAGACCGTAACTAGCTACGAGTTTTCAAAACATAGTTATAACGATTTTAAAACTTATGGTAAAATACAAATGCAGAAATTGATTACTTTTTCAACACTGACGATGCAACACCGACATCGACATTAAAAACTTAAATATATGAGAATATATCCATCGCAGAGACTTGGTACCCTTGAATGAAAAGTTCAGAATGAATTGCTGAATATCATAGACGTAATCAGAAAATGAAAAGAAGAAGGGGGCATGTGTACTAGAGTTGGACATGGTTATATGAAAAAAAAAATAAAATTTAGCTCCGAGTAACTTTTTGGGTCCCATTTAGCCCCAGAACAACTCTGCAAGTTTTTAGCTCGATCGGTGAAATTGTCTTTTGCAAATTAATTCTTCCAAGAGTCACCCGTTACCTCCAAAAAATAAGGAGATATCTGATTTTTATAGGAAATTTGTCAAGGAAATAAAATCTAGAAGATTGCAAAACGATCTGATACTTGTGTAAAAAGTTATTAAGCAAAAACCGATTGATGCCCTGAAGATTGATGAAAATTTCACTTTTCATGGCATCACTGCTTTTGACGTTCTAATTATATAAAAAAATTAAACTTTCTCTTATTAAGTACAAAAGAAGCCTCAATTTATCCCTCAAAACCTTGCGAAGTGGCCAAATAGTATAGATAAACGATTTAGTAGCATTAAGAGAGGATTAAAACAAAATAGCGTATAATTGGACAACCAACAGCAGAAGTGCTAGAAAAAATAAATATTTTATCAATCGTCAGAGCATCAATCGGTTTCTGCTTAATAGCTTTTTTTCTCAAGCGTCAGATTGTTTCGTGGTTTGTTTCTTTGTTAAATTTCCTATAAAAACCACGTAACGATTTATTTTTAGGAAGTAATTGGCGACTCCTGGAGAAATTATTTTGTAAAAGTTAATTTTCCCATACAAAATCCCATGTAAACTTTAAACTGTGGGCGCAAAAATACAGTTCCTCCAATCGAGCTAAGAATTTGCAAAGTTGTTCTAGGACCCAAATGGTACCTAAAAACCTGTTTTAATCCACCTAGCGGTGCAATTGTGCCTTTCTCATTTCTCTAAACTATGGCACGGAGGCTTTTTATGTTCAACATAATTGTGGAAAAGTCCATTACATTCTTAGTACACTTTGCACTTATACACAATGGCATGCCAGCCACGAACTTGATGAGCTACGTGTCGACGGTGAAACACTTGAAACAAAAAAATATCATACTCCATTAGCATAATCAGCATTAGATCAATGTTATCTGCTTGCAAACTTATTTTGTCATGCGGGGATGGGTATGTGAGGAGGGCGAGAGTCCCATGAACGAACGACTCCCCAGCTTAAATTGGTATGCTTTGTAATATAGTGGTGGTTTAAAGATGATGGGGTTGAAAGGGAGGGCCCCTGTTAAAATCCAGAAACCTTATGCGAGTCGAAAAAAAAATTTAGGGATTAGGTTGACATTTATCAGAGTGATTGCATAACCTTTCTATATGAGAAAGGCAAAAATGTGCAAAATCCAAAAAAGTGAATCTTCGTCAATTTTTTTTCGTGTTTGCATCAAATCTCGACGTTTTATGCACCTTGAATACATTTAGCATCAAAAATAAAAATTCTATTTTTAATTTTTCCTATAGTTTTTATGAGAAATTTCTGTGTGGCCGCACTCTGAAACCCGTAATTCCGGAACCAGAATTCCGATCGATCCAAAATTCAATAGCAGCCGATGGGAAGGTTGCACCTTTCATTTGAGACTAAGTTTGGGCAAATCGGTCCAGCCATCTCTGAGAAAAATGAGTGACATTATTTGACACATACGCACATACATACACACACACATACACACACATACACACACACATACATACACACATACACACACACATACAGACTTTTTCCGATCTCGACGAACTGAGTCGAATGGGATATGACACTCGGCCCTCCGGGCCGGGATTAGGTTGACGTTTTTCAGAGTGATTGCATAACCTTTCTATATGAGAAAGGCAAAACGTTGCTCGGAGCTGGAATCTAATTTTTGTCCCACCCTAATGTGTACTCCCCAGTCCCTGTTTAGATTGTTTAGAATCATTATGTCCTTGTAAATGTCAACGACTGAACTTTCTTAATATTTTGATAGACTCAAATATGAATCATCCTACAATCTTTGTTGTGGTAAATACCGGTTACAATATTTAGAATTTACACCTACAAATTTATGTGTTGTTTTTGCTTGGGGCGAAAACTAACTCTGGTCTGAAAATCGCGTTGGGTTATAACCTGAAGTATATTTCTGGTTTGCCAACATCACCTCTGTTTTGCGTGAACCTAACTCAATTTCATCAAAAAACACTTGTTTGAAATAACTATCCTGGTTTCGTTCTTAGATTCTCAAACGAAAACGTTAATAGAAACAATTCCAAGGCTTCAAGGAATCTAAGGATATGCATTTTTTAAAATTCTGACTCTTAAGGGCCAATAAATAGGGTTTTAAAATATGTAAAGCTTATAAACCGCTGTGCCATTAAAAATGAGATAACAGTAGAGCCCTTAAATAGTAGCACTCAAACACGTAAGATTAATTTGTAATTCGGCGGTTTAAACCTACGTTGAAGATGTGCTCCTTATGTTATACTAAACTATCTAAACAGGGAATTGGGGAGTACACAAACCACACCCCCTCTTGGTTTAACTACGTCTATGTTATTCAGCAATTCATTCTGAACATTTCATTCAAAGGTACCAAGTCTCTGCGATGAATATATTCTTATTTATTCAAGTTTGAAGTATCGGTGTCGTGGTGTACTGACAGTGTTGGAAGAAATAATTAATTTCTGCATTTGGATTGAAAAAAATCGTTATAACTATTTTTTGAAAACTCGTAGCTAGTTACGGTCTTCGACAAAGTTGTTAAGTTGTGAATTGTTGTTTTGATAGCGATCTTTATTAACGTAAATGCAAAATAATTGATTTCCCCATAAAAAATCCCATACAAACTTTAAAGGCAATGCGCAAACCCGGGAAGCAACCGACCGCTCCCAAACTTTGCACAGGCATTTGGAACCACAAAAGGAACTCAAAAAGTGGTGTGCTGAAAAATGTCATTTTCGAGCCACTCTAATGTTCATGTTGAATTACTATCGCATTTTTCCTAGGAATAACGTGACAATATGGTTTGGTTCATAAAAGCGTAAGGGATTCGCGGTATCTTGTTTTGTGAACTACATCGCGAACACGATTTCTGGTTCTATAACATATTTTGGATGCTCAGCGCATTTTCGTTTTCTGTCCAGACATCATATTGAACCTTATCGAATGAACGATGATGTTCGAGGCTCTAATAGTTTTTTTTTATATCTGCTGCTCGCACTTATTAGATGTCGCGATAGGCTGGACATAACTATACGATAGTTCATGACAAAACCCAAATTTTGTTAAATAGCTCACGTGAAAATTTCAATCCCATTTGCAGAGTTGCATGAAATTGTAAATGAATACTCCTATATATCACAAGCACTCAAGATAGACCGTGAATCGTGTACTACGAGTCACGAACCAGCTCACGTATTCATGAATAATATTTCACTATGAGAACTTTCACGAGCACAAATGGTCATCGTGAAAATTATGCTAGGAATCATGAACCATTTCACGAACACATATACGATATTTTATGATTTTGTGAACTGTTTCACGGGCACAAATGGTCAGGCGTTACTATTATAATAGGATCATGAATCAGTGAACGTTTTTATGAATAAGATTTCATGATTTCATAAATTATTTTACGATCACGAATGGTCAGTCGCTAGGAATCATAAATCAGTTCACATATACATAAATATCATTTTTTTGATTTTGTGAATGCACGAGCTCGAATGGTGACTATTATACTGGGAATCATGAGCTAGTTCACGAATACATAATTATTTCATGGTTTTGTGAACTATTTCATGAGCATGAATGGTGAGTTATGACTAATTCGATAGAAATCAGGAAACAGTTCTCGTATACATGAATAACATTTTGTGATTTTGTGAACTATTTCGCGAACACGGATATTGAATCGTGACTATTATATTAGGAATCGTGAACTAGTTCACGATTATTGAAATGATTTATAAATAATATTCCGGGTTTCGAAAAATAGTTCACGAGCAAATATGTTTTGATTTTGTGAACTACTTCAAAATCACGAAAACCAGATGATGTCACGACTACACGTCGTGAACTGTTTCATAATTTGCTACATCTTGAACGGACTCTGAATAATGTTTCAACAGCCATGAAAAAAAAACACGAATCAAACGTTGGTATTATGAATAATATGGTCATAAAGTTGTGAGCTAGTTCACGTACAGAAAATCTATTTGGTAATGATATGGCTGAAACCGTGACTGAGGTTCACAAAACAAAAACAAATATCTCCACTAATAAAAGCGTTACTGAACGAAAATGGAACATAATTATAAAATACATGATTGTTATTCGTGGTCCTGTTTTCGTAACGTTAAAACGTCATTGTTCCAGAATTCATGGCACTTTATTGACGATTTTGGGAGCATTTTTTACCGTGTAATGTTGAGTTTACTATCGGTTAGTTCGAGCAGAGTAATGTGATTTATGATTTCCGTAGCTTAGTCACAATTTTCGTAATTTCTATGCACATTTTAATGAGTTAACAATTGGTTGTTTCCTGACAGAAAAATGTGATTCATGTGCAAGATTTCAGGAGCTTGGTTATAATTTTCGCAATTTATTTGCTCATTTTGGTGATATTTTTTTTTTTCCAATTTACCATTGGATTTTTTACGCGGAGTAATGTGACAATATAAACCGTATTATGACAATGCAACCAATCGGAGGTATCCTATGGATCAGTAAATTATTACATGAACACCAATTGGTCCCCTGTAATATATCTGTGGCGCTGAGTGTCATTTTCTTTATAAGAATCACACTGAATCTAATCAAATGAATAACGACATTTGGGCTCCAGGCCCCAATCACTGTCAGTTGACAGCGATCGGAGCCAGAGCCTAACCCGAGCAGAGTCTGACAACAAATTGAAAACTTAACTTGATGTTGTGATGTTCGGCAAACGATAACTCAGGTTGTTGTCGTTTTGGTCGTTTTAACGGTTAAAAGATCAAAATGGAAAGCATCAAAATTGTCGTATGACATCAAACAGAAAATCAATTCTGCTATCAGTGCGAGTAAATTGAAAGCTCATTGAGTTGTTGAAATTTTTTTGATAACAAAATATGTATTACCTTGATGGTTCACCAAAGAAATATAAACATAGAAAATTCTTCTAAGAAACAAGGATAGCAAAATGAGATCAAAATTTGATGTCATATTTAAAACTGACACAAAACAAGATTTCAATTAGATGCTATTATCAAAATATGATTTCTACTTGTTGTAATTTTGATGTTCGACTTTGCTCGGGAGCCCAGCTCCGGATTCAAGCATTAACGGCATAAGGTGGCTCGTGCCCTGTTTGACAGCGCGGAGGGACAAGAGATAGGTGTTCTGTATCAGAGATGAATGGCGACATTGTTTGGCCTCATGATGCACAATAATACAGCTTTGCCGATCCGAATCGCTATAGGTTAGCTTCGCAACTTTTTGAAACAAACTGAAACTGCTCTAACATAACTCAATCTCTTGTATCGATTTTGTTGAAAGGTATTCGGCGTCGTCGGTAAAACATGATAATGTGTTATGTTCTATCAACCACCACACGGTAGAGTTGAGGGCAACGCCCAACTCCTACTTAGCAGAAGGCAAAAGGATTCTTTACATTTTCTTTCGATAATGTCCATATGAGCCTGCCTAGTCCGAGTTTTCCGTTCTATGTTTCTAACTGATTCGCTATAGAACACCTATCCATCTTTCAGTCTCATTGCTTTCGTTTCTCTTAGTCTTAAATTTGCCGAAAATAGCCAACAAAATCGATACAGTGGAACCTTGCGGCAACTAAAGCAGTTGAGTCCGACCGTGCATTAGAAATACCTACAGAAGCATGTTGTCAGATGCCTTAGTGATAAAAACGCATCACTTATACTATGCTATATTTCGCATAGGCCTGCTAAGCCAAGACAAGTTTCGGCTTCACTGTGTCTCATCGGCATAAACAGAACTTCTGCTCGAACGGGACATCACGTTTTATCAGTCGATTGAAACACAAAGTGTTTTAGTTTTAAGGGATTTGCGTCAAGCCGGCGCTAATCTTTTCCGACAATAAGTTCAGGAATCAGGAATCAGTAGCGTCTGGCTCAAATGGCACGTTCCCCATGTTGATCGGAGATTTGTGCCTTGCCAAGAATCGTCTTTTCATCATTTTCCTGATGGGAAGGATTGGGGAAGTGGTAAGGTTAGGGGTAAGGAAAACAACGACACAGAACAATTAAAACAGAGCATTCTGCACCCCCGGAGTGATGCTGAACGATCTGCAGGTGCTACAACAGCAGCAATAAAACAACCCCCGGAGGGATTGAGAACCTCTACTCAAACAGTTAGCGGATATATCAACACCCCCGAGGGGATATTGAAATAACAGAACGACAACACCCCCGAAGAGATATTGTCATTCAAATACGGCTAAAAAACTATAGCTCTTTACCACACTGGGTTAGGAACAAAAGCATATCCTTAAATTTCAGCTCTCTGTACATAGGTTCATCTATGTATGGAGAACCAAAAATCCGGATGCGCAATTGCATTAATACAGGGCAATTGCATATCAAATGATATGATGTTCCGTAATAGGATTCACAAAGATCACATGAATAATACTCAGCGCGCTGAATAGTAGCCATGTGATAATTGAGTTTGCAATGTCCAGTCAGTGCCCTGACCAGAATACTGCACTTGTGCTTGGAAAAATGCAACAAATTTCTTGACATTTTCGGACTCACATCCGGCAGAAAAGCCTTTGTTTGAACGCAAGTGTGCAAGCTACGCCAATGGTTGGCATGTTCGAATGCAGCCCAAGAGCGAACCTTGTGCTTTATCCAACTTATTGACAGTGGTAGAACTGGTTCTGGACCAACGAAATCAGTCGCAGCGCCAGCTCTAGCCAATTCGTCCGCCCATTCATTTCCAGTAATACCGGAATGACCGGGTACCCATAGAAGGTAGATAGCATTTGAAATGCTAAGTTCTTCGATTTGAGTTCGACATGCGATTACTAATTTCGATCTCGAATCTGCCGAACTAAGTGCTGTCAGGGCAGCCTGACTGTCAGAGCAAAAATAGATTCTTTTACCGCAAATTCCCTATTGAAGTGCGGATTGTACGCCACACAGAATCGCAAAGATTTCTGCTTGGAATACGGTACAGTATCTACCAAGCGAATGAGATTGGTTTAATCTCATCTCATGACAATAGACACCAGCACCGGCTCGGCCCTCCAACAAAGAACCGTCCGTATAACAAACTACGTATTCTTCAAGTTGTCGCTCCATCCAGCCAGACAGCCATTCCTCACGAAGAGGAATTCTCACATTGAAAGTTTTAGAAGGAAAACTACATGTGAGTGTAAGGTCACTGGGAGCAAGTGTATATTCATCCCAAGTAACCATTTGGGGCCACAGTCTTGTGTGGCTAGTTACACGATCTATTGGGTTACTGTTCCAGAGCCCAGTAACCTTAAGACGGTATATTTCGCATAGGCCTGCTAAGCCAAGACAAGTTTCGGCTTCACTGTGTCTCATCGGCATAAACAGAACTTCTGCTCGAACGGCACATCACGTTTTATCAGTCGTTCGATTGAAACACAAAGTGTTTTAGTTTTAAGGGATTTGCGTCAAGCCGGCGCTAATCTTTTCCGATAAAAGTTAGTGTCGGTTTCTGATGAGGCGAAGCCGAAACGCAACTAAGTATGGCATCACTTATATTCAAAATATGAAAAATGTGTCTGCGTATCAAACGTATCAACACTCAGAATACCAAAGGGGTAAAAAGTTACGCTGACTACAAAGCGGTAAAAAAATGGGAACGCTTACATTGACCGGTCATATATCAGCTGTCACCTAATCGATTTAAAATCTGTCCCCACCACAGGAAAGGTATGTCTTTTGTTAACAGGTCACGTTAACAAATAGAAGAATAGAGTTATTAGTTATGGAATTTACGAGTTCCTGAGCAGTAGTAGTTCTACGTAGTTTTGGCTATTTTTGAGAAAATATAAGAATTCGTTCTTTCAGAAATTGTAGCCGTCATCAATTACAATCGATTGGTGTATAAAAAAGTATAACTCATCGTTTTCAATTTAAAGTTATAAGACGATTTAGTATTTACTGATTTTTTCCAATTACACACTATTATTTTGTAACTTACATATAACATTGCGTTTCTTCACGTCAATAACGACATTCGAGTTCCTATTATTATTTTTATTATACCTACTGCTCGTAGCGATGACTGATCGCTAGCAGTTGAACCCAACTATATTATATTAATCAGTTCACAGAACAAAAAATAACTCCAAGAATAATACTCAGGAATTCAATAAAAGTGAAACTGATTGGGGATATCTTCTAAATTTAGCTTTAAAGCTTTAGCATTACGAAATCTCGAATCAAGCGCCTCAATTTTCGTATTAAGATTTAAGCTAATGCATTACACATAAATAGAAAACATCGATCAAACCAACACCGGGTAGGGTAAAGCGGGTAGGGTAAAGATAAGAATCGGGTGATCTACCTTTTCGTTCCATACAAAACAAACATTTTTATATTTAAGTATTGGAAATATAAAATGACCCACGGCTCAGTTAAATCAACGCATCGATCCACAGTGGGACGATCCCGGATATTCTCGCTAGTATTTTTCTCCTATCAGCTGAGCCATCAGAGACATTTTTGCGAGATTTTGAGTGATTTGAACGTAAAATAAATTTTTGGCAGCTTTTTAACCCATTCATGCCCATGTTGTTTGTGGACAACAACGTTTTTAAACAGCTATAACTTTTGATTGAGGCGAGATTTGTTCACAAAAACAAGTAAGGCTCATGAATGTGATTGTTGTCTTTAATTTGAGTATTAACAGTTACAAGGATCAGCTCTAGAACTGAATTTATTGCAATTAGTCTGATTGGATTCCGATGGAGCAGTGCTGGACAGTTTACATTGATGACCGAAAATGATTTTTTCATATATCTTCGTTATGGTGCAATATTATTGAAAACTGATAAAACTTATCAATTTAGACCGTCGTTGGCTACGTTTTCCATGTTATTGAACTATTGTAATTATTCTAAGAGAATTGTATTGAGCATTACAAGGTAAACATTGACCAGCTTCTAGCACTGCCATAGAAGTACCTATCTTTATGAAAATAGGCTTTTCGTGTTTCTTGACCCCACCTTTTTCAAGGAAAAATAGTTTTGAAACCCTACATGCACTAGAAAAAAGTTGGGCATGAAACATTTCAGGTGTTTTTTGCATAATTTGATCATAGGAACTTCATCCGGTTATTTTCGTTTTTCAAAGAAATGTTTGTTTTTATGAATTTCATTACTTCACCAAAATTATCCGTGTGATAAAATTACATCATAAAATCGCCAAAAATAAGTCACTAGTTGGTTTAGTTAGTGTTTAGATAACTGTTTGTCATAAATTTTTATTGAATTGGAACTTCTAATGTGATAACAACAACGACGCCCGTGAATGCCCGCGATCACACTATACTCATTAGAAAGCTTTTAATTTTTTCTTTAAAATGAGTATATGCTAGTTTTGCGAAAAACTGCGATAAGCAGTCAAAATTTAAAAAAACTGTGAATGGAGACGCATGGTTATTACTGATATCGAATACATGCACAACTGTTAAATAGTGTTGAGAGCATGATGAACAAGGGTTTTACTAGTGATCAAGAGTAAGGAGTCGAGAGGGAAGTATGTTTTTTAAATGGTAAAGGCATTTAGAATGTCTTTCTTAATTTTAAGTTTCAACCATCTAAAATAGGTTATAAAATGTTTCTGGAACTATTTCTTGCTAACTTGCGCAATAACTGTCAAATAGAGTGAATACAGTTGAACTCTACTCGTTTGGTGAGAGTATTTTGATCCGAATTTGTATAGCACTGATATAGCTTAAGGGTATGCGATATTATCCAAAAAAATAACACCATGTTTAAATGAACCATTGGATTTCTTTCATTTAAGATATGAAATAAGCAA
This sequence comes from Topomyia yanbarensis, assembly GCF_030247195.1. Lineage (NCBI taxonomy): Eukaryota > Metazoa > Arthropoda > Insecta > Diptera > Culicidae > Topomyia > Topomyia yanbarensis. The sequence continues at coordinate 34,300,856 of NC_080671.1, read as the reverse complement.
TCTAAGTAACTTAAAACACACCTACGAAAAACAATCGTTGACCATCTTGTTGATTAGTGAATGTAATAAAACATTCCACTAAGACGCTCAAAATGTTTGTTTTGAAAATGATAGAAAATGTAGCTTTCATATCAAGTAACCCACTAATGAATTATATGTTCCAAAATTAGTCGTACACATCTTATTTGATCCGTAAAAACAAAATAGTCATTTCTGAAGCCCCATAATGAGATGTCCATTAATTCGTTTCAATATGGAAAATAAATTCCAAAATAACTATTGACAAATTCATAAAAAAAGACAAAATACTTACTTTTGAGCCACTCTAAAAAGTAGTAAAGTTAATTTCTATTTTTATAATTAAAATAGAAATTCAGCGCACAAAAACTTCTTTAAACAATTTTTTTGAACTTTCGCAACAAAATAATTTTTTGAGCCACGCTAACGTATAATGAATTTTTTTTTACATGTGTTAATATTAAAAACGATTTAGCACACGAAAATTAATATACACAAACTTCAAAAAAAAAAAAAATTGAGACACCCTAATGATTAGTAAACGCTTATTTTTGAAATATTTTAATATCAAAAACGAATTCAGCGTACCAAAATTACATAAAATCGTCCTATTTGAACCGATACGACAAAGTTTGGACTGCAGTCCACCTTTTGTTCTACGTTGTGCCACTGTGCGATCCGACTCCAATAAGCGAAATTCTATTCTGGCAGGTAACCCTGGTAACAATTGAGGTTTTACTGTGGTTTTATAGCCACTCATAAAACTTAGATTGTACTTGTAGCGTGCTATAAAACTTCAATTGTTTCTTGGGAATCGTGCCGACTGCAACCCTGGAAACCGAAGTACGCTACCGCACCAAGTAAAACATCGAGAAAACGCTTATTAGATCTATTGTCCTCTACGGTCACGAAAACTGGACTATGCTGGCGACCAACGTCCTCCCTAGTGGTTTCGAATGAAAGGTGTTGCGAACGAGTTACAGTGGGATGCGGGTGGAACATATGGATCACGTATTGCAACAGCTGCTTGAAGTTGGGTGAACGGCGGAAGACTATCCGGTTGAAATTATTATGGAAACTAATCCGACAGGCAATAACTGTAGTAAGAGTAAGGCAGCTAATTTAATCTCCCTCAAAATAAAATTAAAGAAATTTAATTAAAGAGCCACATTGCAGTGTTTCATACGAAAAAAAAAGAAATGTAGCGAAGTGCAAACCTTACTGACTGGATATTGCATTTTGGAGAAGTCATTAGTCGGGTATCAGTAGTGGAAGGTGAGGCAGTGAAAAGTAATCCAATCGTGATGGCTGTGGACGGGCATTAAGTGCCAGTGGTAATTTATCGTATAGAGAGAGAGGCTAGTAGGTTCTAGTAGTAAGAGAAACCACTACCACTCCGACACGTTATAAGGAAATCTACAGAATCTACGGCGCTACAGAAGAGGTATCTTTTTTGATTTTTTTTTATTTTTAGTAAATGCATTTAAAATTAAAAACGCTTATAATCCACCTAACAGTGTGATGAGACATTTCTTATAACTCTCTTCGGATATTATATCGTTTGAGAACATTTAAAACGTGATGCTTCGCGATGTTTTTGATAACACATATTACATGGGATAGTGGCAGGACTCAGAGAATCGCTCAAATCAGCATAGGACAACATCAGTGCTAGAAATCTCAAACCAAATCAATGGGAAAGCGAACAAATGGCCCATAAAATAAAATATCTAAATTGTGGTGGGAAAACTGAATTTATATATTGTACTGAGCCAAAAAAATCGAATTTTTTTTGAATCGATTTGAAGTTTATACTTTACTCAAATTTCCAACGCGACTGAGAGCTAAGAAAATTTAATGAAATCGCAGCTCCTGATATCACGCTATCTCTGAAGTGCATGCGTGCATAGTTCCAAATTTTACTTCGACATCGACTTTTTCTAAAGGTGACTTCCCAGTAGTATCCTTGATTTGAATTATTATCGCTAATCCTAATGCCAAAGAACAAATAAAAACCTCTCGAAAACGAACCGTTTGGGAAAATCATCATCATTACTGGCATTTTCATTTTCACAAAACTTTTCGATAACCTTCCGTCACCTGCGTTCATGCACTGGGTGCACAGTGCTCTGAAAACCTAGCGAAATCGTCTTAGGGCACCAGCGGGTCTAATTCAGAGCTATCTGCGCGGCGAGTTAAATCTGTAAAGAATACTAAAAATTAATTTCTATTCCATAATTTTCAGTTCAGCAATTCGAGAGATCGTGCTCACCGTAAGCCATGAAAAATAGACTACGTTGTGAAGCGATGGTCACTATTTATTAAAAAATCACGGTTAAATAAAAAATAAATCTATTTAAAAATTTCAAATAGTTTATAATTTTCACAAACTTATTAGGAAAAATTGCTTTCGTAATATTGTGTAGGAAAAAGCTGAAAATTTCAGTATTTTCTCTATCTGCAACATATAAACCGTTAAGTATACCGATTAATTGGTATACGAATTGGAATAGGTTCGCCAAATTTTGGAAGAAGTCTATAAAATAACCCCTTGAAAACTACCTAAAAATTGTTGTAGTTCGATGCAATAAAAAAATCCCCAAAAGTGAAATATACCTATTAATGTGAAACACAGTGAATAATACATGCAATAAAGACCCATTTTTATCAGTCTCATGGTGTATTTTAGGCTGACAAAATGGGTACATTGACTAAATCGGGCAATTTTTTTCTTTATAATAAACTGAAGCTGTTAAAATATTCTTCCCGTCCCTTGATGTAGTCTGATAACTATTTCTGATTATGATGAACTTTTTACTTTACATATTTCCATCTCCATGATAAGGAAAACGTGCTCAAGAAAGGATTTACTCGAATTCTGTCTTGTTCGTCTGCTAGAGCCCATCAAACAGATGTTCATATTTGGCTGATAAAATCAGGGTTTCAATGTATTATAATAGATATTCAGCATTCGAAGAAGTTTCTTGTGAACGAGTGTAGAACGACTTTGTTTCTACTTACTTGAAGTCGGCGGCGTAGCCAGAAATTCGGTTTGGTGGGGGTTTGGTGAAAATCGATCATACTGTCCAAACGGCATAATTCCGAAACCGTAATTTTTGAAGTTTTAAATTATGCAGAATTATTTTTTCAGAAAATAGCAACAGAGTTCGTGTCTTTAGCGAATTTGTTGAGACTTTATTGTAGTCCTGAATATTAACCTGAGAAAATTCACCATAAATACTTCTTGGACGATATGCCGTCAAAATTATTTTATCAAATGATGTGCTGTTTAACATTTGTAACACTCATCGAAGATACTAAACCTCCGAAATTGGCGGTTTCAAAATGATGCGATCTTGACCTTAAATTACTGTTTTTGAACATTTGACTTATACATATAATTGGTCATACAACAAATCGAACAGGACCTGCTAGAGTCGAATGGAAATCGTCATTTTTCATAAATTTCTCTCTACATTCGGAAAGTGTTATCCTCGTTATTAATCATATTACGTTCTCGTCTCAACTCGACGCATTCCCAAAATAAAAACCTGTTTTAATTCACCTAGTGGTGCAATTGTGCTTTTCTCATTCACCAGACTACGATTCCATGGCTGGTTATGTTCCATACAATGGTGGAAATGAATATTACATGTTCAGTACGATTTGCACATACATACAACGGATCGACAGCCACGATCTTGAGATACTATGTGATACTGAAACATCGCTTGAAACCAGCGGCGGATTATGGAGAAAGATCCGGGAGATCCGGGTCCTGCCGAAAATTATCAACTTGTTAAGGAATTTTAAACTAGTTTGAATTTTAAAGTAGCAACCCCTCACTGCATATTCTCTCCGGGCCGGTATGATTGACGATTTTTAGAGTGATTGCATAACCTTTCTATATGAAAAAGGCAAAAATGTACCAAAGTCCAAAGAGTCATTTTTTGTCAAACATCTCAATGTTTCATGCATTTCAAAGTCATTTGGCATCAAAAATACAATTTGATTTTGAAATTTTTTCATTTCAGTTTATATGGGAATTTGCTGTGTGATTGCATTCTTCAACTCATAACCCCGGAACCGGAAGTCCAATCAATAGAAAATTCAATAGCAGCCGATGGGAAGGTTGTACCTTTCATTTGAGACTAACTTTGTGCAAATCGGTCTAGCCATCTCTGAGAAACAGAGGTCACATTTTTTCCACATACACACATACATACACACACAGACATTTTCCGATCTCGACGAACTCAGTCGATTGGCATATGACACTCGGCCCTCCGGGTCGGGATTAGATTGACGAATTTTAGAGTGAATGAGAAAGGCAAGAACATTTTTAGCAAATGTTGGAAGTTATGCAATGTTTTGGTGAGCAGTTCTATGTTTCATAGACATTAAATCAATTTTAACTTCGCTTTCTATTAAATAAAGACCCTTATTACAGTACATCTCTACAAAATCGATCTCAATTTGAAAAGAAATCTGAGGATTATGATTGATTACAGAACTCTGGAATTTTCTATTGGAATGTTTTCAGGCAGGAATTTGATATTGATGCTATTAGACAACTGTGAAATCAAGACCAATAGATCAGTTACATTTCAGGACCCCATTCCGATAATTTATCAAAAGTCCTCATGATGTTTACAACAACAGGTTATCAATGTACGGATTAGATAATTGTTATTGTAATTTTGAATTAAATCAGTCAGCATCAATTAATTTTCAACTTCAATCCAATTTTTTTTTGTTGGGGTGGGGAGGGGGGGGCGTTGTATGGTGTTCAACCCCAAAACCTTCTCTGGGCTACGCCGTTGCTTGGAGTTATTTATTTCGCTTTTCATTTTCCGATATGTTTCAGATCGATCCGATGGTCATTAGTTAGAAAAATTGCAGTCAGAAGGTTCGCAGAAATGAACATTTTTGCACTGATAAGTTATCAAGTTCCTTCCAGACAACTTGGAAGTGTTCGGTGATTATTTCTAGCGGTTGTAGACAGAAAAATGAAATACAAAATTCGATTTGTCGTAATAATGTTTGGCTTATTTCAATGGATTATTTCTATATTGAACAATAAATAGGCGACAAAGAGTAATCCACAAACAACAAGCCATAACTTTTAAAGTATTCAAAATAGATATTTGAAGTCTTCAGTAAAGTTATTCGCAAAAGTAAGAGCTACAAATTTGCTGAAGGCATCATTTCGATATAATCACTTCCAAGAAAATTTGTGAAAATATCTCACTCATAGGGGGATTAATCAGCAAAAGCACAATACCAAAAGAAAGGGCATATTTCCTCCATTAAATTCTCCGAAGATACTATTGACCTAAAATAAGCCGTTTTGGCGTTAATAATAGATTACATGTTTTTGGTCATATTTCTGGCAATGGGAAATGATAAAAATCTTTCGTCCGCATTTAATGTTAAATATCTCTTTTGATAATAGTCCGATTTCAACAATCTATAGCTTGTTCGAAAGGTATTCGTTAGAGCTGTTTAAAAACATATAAATTGTTAATCTATATTGTCAATTTCGGCAGACAATTCAAAAAAACTGCAAAAAACGCCATTTTTACGCATTCAAACATTCATATCTTGGAAACTAAACATCAGAATCAAAAACAAATTAATAGCGTTCATACTGTTTTTTAGTTCTTTCATTTAAAATTGGTTTGGATAAGATCGGTTTAGCCATTGCTGAGAAACACGAATGAGAATTTGTCCGTTACATACACACACACAGACACACACACACACACAGACATTGTCCCAAATCGTCGAGCTGAGTCGATTGGTATATAAGACTCGGCCCTCCGGGCCTCGGAAAAAATCTTGAAAGTTTGAGCGAATTCTATACATTTCTTTTATAAGAAATGTAAAAAAAACTTGAAACTAAAATAAGTTGCGTTTTGCAAAATTATGACATGTTTAGTGTCAGGAATATTTTCTTTCTATTAACCTAAAATAATAAGATTACGAACTGGGCAACAAATGTATATGAGAGCAGTGATGCTACTCTGATGCTACTCTCGTTCAGAACTTCTGTGCAGGAAGGAAAAGCTTCCATAGGTTTGGTTCAAGAACCGTTTCCACAAAGAAAACTTCTATATTGGAAAGCTACTTAACTCCGTCTTCATAGCCTTCAGCAAAAAAGACATGAAAAACCAAGTGAAATGCCTCGTGCATGTACACTTGCGAATAGTGGTATTGATGCATGTCTTCTATCCGACCTCACAACTCGCGATATTTGTGCTGTCTATTGATAGCATAAATAGAAAAGACGTCTATTGTTCGACATATTAGTCGCATAATGAACCATACCCCCATTTGATGATTTGAAAAGAGTTGTACCATATTGGGGCAGAAATGGGGTTTCACGCATAATCGGCAGCGATGCAAATGTACATCACATAATTTAGGACAACCCAGACATAGATTTGAAAGGCACCGAATTGATAGAATCCTTAAGTAGTACAAATCTGCATAAATTTAATGTAGGAAATGGCCCAACATTTCCACCAACTTGCAGAGAAGAGGTGTTAGATGTAACTCTCTGCTCTGACGGTACTACGCTTTAGTTGGCAAACTGCCTCGTACCAAACAAGCTCGAACCGTCGTTATCTGATCATAAGTACATTGTCTTTGATCATTAAAACGTCTCGCTAAATTTCGGCACATATTGTAATCCCAGTTATTTAGAAGAGCTTGGAATCGCAGAAGCAGGGACATTTGAGTTAGCTCGCAAAGCATACAGAAATACCCTTCGATCCCCTGAGCGAAATGGTTGGAAAAATCCCTGCACAAATGTCTCAAATCTTCACGAGAACAGTAGCTTAAATAAGTTACTTTCGAAATCGACAGACTCTCATGTCAGTTCGATTAGACCTGCTAATGTTGAATACTCGTCTGACGAAGATGTAGTACTGAACTGTCTGTTTGACACACACATACATTCCATTAGCGTGACGGAAAATAACTGTAAAATTCATTCCCATATTGAAGGTGCGTGTCTTTCGAATCCAATTTTGGAAGCAGCACAAGGAGTACCTTTATATATCACGAACTGGATACACGCAATGCTTAGCAACCGACATCTGTGCTCATCATTAAGACAAGTAGAGATAAGGAACCCGAGTGTCTGCGGATGTCAACAAGGTGTAAATTTCGTAAATTTATTCTATATCTCCTTATGATGCATATACAGATCTCTTGTGTCTTCGACAAAGTTGTTTCAGATATTACTCTCAACAACTGTACTAAAGACACCAAGTCATTAAATAATGTTTTTGAAAAATTGATTCCCCATTATCGCTTCTAGGTGATTTATTCACCAACTTCTTTCAATAGATGCACTGTATTATGTTATAACACTTCTTAGAAGATACTAAACTCACGAAACTGGCGGCTTCGAAATAATGTCATCTTGAACGTAGAAAACTGTCTTGTCATTAAAAGTGCATAATTTGAGAACGTGACTTTGTATAAACAATTTAATCACACCATTAAATTCTGTACTCCAAAAATAAACAAATGCGTCAAATTGTCTTTTATTTTGCTCAATTTTAATAAAGTTGTTTTATCAACAATGTTATTGAAAGCTTTGTTTCTCATCTCTAAACAGTTCCCAGTTTATGAAAACAACACAGGATAAATTTCTTCGAAAATTGAAAGCTTTCATATTAATAAAACATTGTTCTTTTCACAAATGGCAAAATATAGCGGGAAAATAATATGCACAGAAGCTCTACACTCAGTTGTTGACGAATCCGCATTGTCTCGTCATGGATGTCGAGACTTGTGGGAAAGCAAATTTCCAGCACGTTCCTGTAGTCCCTTTTTCGACGTCCCTGTGGAAGTTAGAATGCAGAAGATGTTTAAGTGTGCCAAAAATATAGTTTTGCAAGCAATTTGCTCATGTGGAAAGCGGAGCACCCCGTTGGTGAAAACCGGAACGATCAATGGGCGGTGTACTTGAAAAAATTCCTCCAATAATGTTGCTTTTTGCTTTTTAAGGTTTCACGCCCTACGCTTTTAAGGCCGGATTAAGCCAAATTTAGACCAAGGAGCTCAATTTTATGCCAACGGATCGTAATCCCCCGAACGCACAGGAATTGCGGTCAAATGAGAAAAATTGGACCTTTCTGAAGCAGGCACTCCGGAACAATCCTGGAATTTAATTCGAAAGGTGAAATTAAGCAAAAATGGATTTCCACGCAAAAAAAGCTGGTCCAAATGTTGCACAAGTCCCTATAAGTAGTGTTAAGGGTTAGGGGATTTTGACGAACCTATTCTTATAAAGCAATCTGATTCCGTATATCCCTTATTATCTTGGAGAAAGAAACACGTTTATTTCTATATTTTTGAGCTACAAAAAAATGATGGGTCAACTAATTCTAAAAAACAACCACGTCTAGAATTTGTGGTATACTTACTCTGCTGTACCTGTATCATATATATCAATTCCCACAGTCGACAAAACATTAATTGCAACTACTACGTGTCTGGTCGGTACCCAAAAAAATCCATTTCCTGCATCCTTTTTTGCGCCATGTTTTGACTAGGAAATACAACAAAAACCATCGCACGATCCCACTACAAGCACCAAATGAATTAACCGTCCATTCTCATTGAAAACAGAACAATGAAATTTGAACAAAACCCACTAACTCGCGGAGGGAAATTGTTTTGTGCCGGGTTCTGCTGGGAACAAATTCAAACAATACAAGTCAGGATAGTGAACACCATAGTTCAAATTTTACAACCGAGCTGGTTGAGCTTTCCATTGATTGTTTGGTTTTTTCCTTATTCCAACGATTTTCGTTCGGTTGACTAAAAATTCACCACCTAATCCCAGGAAGGGGTTTTTCTGATTGCCTTTTAAATTCCACTATCCTTTAAAATACTGGCATGCTATTCGTTGCATTTGAAAGTAGCGGAAAATTTTCCGAATAGCTTTTATCATAAAATGAAGGGAAGGTCACTGAGAATCGCGAATTAGAACTCAAGAGAAAAATTCTTGCTAGAAAATTTGATCAATTGATGTTCAAATATTTCATTGGTCGTCTAAAATAATGTACAGGAATGGGTAACTTCGGGGTCAGCCTTCAAATAGAAAAGAAAAAAAACCTTATTGAGATTGGATATTTCACTAAACCGTAGGAGGGAGTGAAAAAGTACAAATTTAAATTTGGAAACAGGTATTATCTCGTTTCTATAAACAACCGAACGTCCTGTTCGAGTGAAGCGGAATATAGTGACCAAAACAAGTACCCGACAGGTGGTCGGCCGGGTTCTAATGAAGTACCGAGTAACGATTCATTTCGTCAAAGCAGTTCGCTAAATTTGATGGATATAGCACGGGCTTGACAAGTAGATGATGGAAATTAGTGTTTGGCGCCATTTCGAGATCAAAGATGGCGACTTCCGGTTGATCAAAATGTTCAATAACTGTAACTAAAAGGGTATTTTTGAAATTGGCTTGACATAGATGTAGATGATGAAAATCGATGAGTGACGCCATTTTGAAGGCCTAGAGAGCGACTTTCGGTTGAGCAAAATTTTCTATAACCATATCATTACTACAGTGAAGACCCGATTTTATCAGCTTCCGATTTTGCCAGCTTTTGGCCCGATTTTGTTAGTCTCATACGTTTGATGGGCTCTTGTAGGCAAACCAAGTTAAATTCGAGTAAATCCTTTCTTGAGGATATTTTTGTCATCTTAGTTTTTTTCTAAATTTTGCACTGTAAGACCGCCTTAAGGAAAATCCATACTAAATAATCAGAAAGGATTATAAAACTATGTCTAGGCACTAAAGAAGAATATTTTAAGAACTTCGTTTATTGAAAAGAACAAAACATTTCGGAAGTACTTATATTGCTGAGGTTATAGAGAGTTTAACTAAACTGGATGTGGCCATTTTGGTTTTCAGAATGGCTTCCAACATTGATTTCCATCATCTACTCGTTAACCCCATTCTAAAAATACCAATAATGCTACGCATCAACGAAAGAGAAAATATGAATCAATGCATGTTCTTCGTTCATAAATTATTTCATTCAAATGAGAAGAAATTGAAAAAAAAAAATGAACAGTCAGAATAACCAACATAATTAAAACATTTGGATGAATAATATTTTTAGTTTCACCATCTGGGGCTAAATTCTGCGATGTATCAACCCTGCAGTAAGCGATGTCCCTGGAAGAAACATGGACATTTCACACCGGAATCTGCAGACGATTAACAAGAACAATTACCGACATGACAAATATAGAAAAAAAATATCCTGGTCTGGACAATGCACAGTGATTTTCTTTGTGAAAATTGTGCGACTTATTAATTACGTCTAAATCGTTAAATTTGGGTTATTGACGTCTTCGGAGGAATTTTTAGACATTAAAAGCCCTTTCATATGATGTTGTTATTTTAATTATTAATGCCCCTAAAAGTGATATATATTAACCAACTTTCTTCAGAAAAGTTGTACAGCAAGCTTTGCGAACAACTTTACCGAGGACACAAAGTCATTATGTTTAATGTCTTCAACATTATTGCTTGTTGTTTGTGGATGATTCCTTTAAAGCCAATTCATTACTATAACTTTTAGATATCATTCTGACAAGTTCGGTATGTTCCGTAAAAAGGTTTGAATTTCCAAAATGGACAACTTTTTATATTACAACAATGGCTCAACTCGTGTATTTTAAAATTAATTTGGCAATTTTTCAAAAATAAAATGTTTCAAATGGTGATTGGTTGTTAACGTGGAAACTACCGAGTTTACGTCAATAGTGTTTTCGGAGTACTCATAAAAAATAGCAAGGTTTGTCAGTTTCCTCTATGATTTTCCTGATTAATCCACCTATAAGTGAGATTTTTCAACTAAATTTTTTTCTGGTAGAAGAAATGGGCTAACCTCTTTGGAAAAGTTGTGGATATTGCTTTCACGAATGTCTATGCTGAATGCATAAAGTCTCTTCTTTTAATGCTTACGAAGTTATAGCGCGTTGTATTTGGATGACCCTACAGATTTAATATATGCTATGAAGTTATTTTAATCGTCAAAATACACAATTTTTATAACCGCATAATTTTTTATCTCGAGTGTTTTCGAAGATATTAGACATTTTTTTTTGAAAACCGTAGTTTTTTTCAAATCGGGGGAGTAGGCAGATTATTCAGCTCTCTGTAAAATCTATTAAATCTCGACGATCGAATGTATATACCGCCACCCGGTAAGCTTAGGCTACAGAAAGTGAATTATCCCGTTATTATTCGCATCCCCGCATTACCTTTGCGGAAATTTCCACGTTGGATTTCGACGCGAGTGACATATACATATATTTATACCCAAAATCAGACACAAAACATTGAAAAGTAAAAATTCTTTTCCCAGCCTTTCTGTCAACATCTCAAACTAAAACCGAAAGAATAGTGCAATAAAAATACTTAGTTTACTGAAGAAGTAATGTAAAATTTCTCGCCAAAGTGGAACGAAAAATTGGCAAATCTGTTAAATTGATACAGACCAACCACCAAATTCAAGGTTTAGCTTATTTTTTTCCGGACTTTCAAGAACTCGTATTTCGGTGAAAGGGAACTGGTAGAACAAGCAAACATTTGGGATATGGTTCTTTGTATCTCAGTGGCAAATATGGGTTTGCGTCTGGAGTCTATAGGTGGACTCAGAATAACCGATAGATCGCGGGCTATCTATAGTCAGTGTCGCCAGCACCATAACGGGAGCAGCAGTGACGGCTGTGTCAGGTTCTGTATCAGATTCGGCGGGTATTCATTACCGGTGAGCTCGTTCTAGTATTATGTATAATATTATATATTGTTATTCCATTCTACTGAATTAGAATGTGATTTATCTTAGTTCCTCCGCTAATACTAATTAACCGATTTCGCTAATTTTTTTCTTTCATTATTTCAGAGAGCGGACAAAGGCGCTATAAACTAGGCTTATTAGCCAGGGCAGAACTGGGGCCCTTTTCTCACAGTCACGTCACCGGGTGACTAGAAGGAAATTTTGTTCTAATCACTGTGTGCCGTGACTGTGAGAATAGGGCCCCTGAATACCTATGTCCCATCCCAGGAACTTAGGACCAAAGGAGTGACATTAACCCTTTTAGCCAAGTTACTCCCAACGATTTATCAATCCCCTATCAAATTGGAACGGTCGGTACGGTTTTCCACGTTTCTTCCTTATTCAAGGTTCAAAACAATTCGTTGATTAAATTGTTCATTAAATGAATAATTTGATTGCCGTATAATTTTGAATCATCTTGATTTTGTACACTGCACAGTTAGCCTGGCCGCTTTAATGATTGTGTCACATACATGTCCAGAGTCCCTACATTATTGGCTGTGTATGTGCGTAGACTAGACTAGACTAAACTAGAAACAATAGCTTTTTTCAAATCATCTATAACTCTACTAGAGACAACAAAGTTTACTCTATTGAGTTTTAAAGTGTTGATGTAGCATTTTTAATTGCATCTAGAGCTGGCTGCCCGTTCAAAGGTTATTACATTTAAAGCTTTTGCTAATTTTACCAAAAAATACCCAATAACTTCCAAGTCGCAAGAGATAGACTGATTATCTGTTCTGAAAGGATATGTCTTTTGATAAGACGAACAACTTTCTGGAGCATACTAAAGCTTTATCTACGATATTTAGAGAGTTATATTAAAAGAAAAGTTTTTAAGGGGTCATTCACAAACAACGGTCAATAACTTCGAGTGTACTATCAATTGAGATTGAAAAAACATTGCATACTCCTACCTAAGCCTATATAAGTAAAAAATTAGGTTTACGATTTTTAGAGTGATTACATAACCTGTCTATATGAGAAAGGCTAAAATAAGCCAAAGTCAAAAAAGTAAATTTTCGTCAAATTTTTTTTCGAGTTTATATCAAATCTCAACGTTGCATGCATTTTAAAGTCATCAAAAATGCAAATTCTATTTTGAAATTGAAATTCGACTCCCCCCTTTGAGAATTTTTCATTTCAGTTTATAGGGGAATTTGCTGCGTGGTCGCACTCCTCAACCCGTATCTCCGGAACCGGAAGTCAAATCAATAATAAAAAAATCAAAAGAAACGATGGGAAGGTTGTACCCTTCATTTGAGACTAAGTTTGTGCAAATCGATCCAGCCATCTCTGAGAAACAAAGGTGACTTTTTTCCACATACACACACATATATACATACACACAGACATTTTCCGATCTCGACGAACTGAGTCGAATGGCATATAACACTCGATCCTCCGGGCCGGGATTAGGTTGACAATTTTTAGAGTGATTGCATAACTATTCTATATGAGAAAGGCAAAAAATATATTAAATACTTACAACCTTTGAAGTATCGCTCAGAAAATTACAATTCATACCTCTTTTTAAAGGAAATAACCTTAGTATTTGAATAGAGTTATTTCTGTTTCTTGAAAAATACGGGAAAGTGGGGTACTTATGTTATATTGTCTCCAAAATCCCTCATTTTTAATATATTTTTTTTAAATTATACAATATTTTTCATGTATTCAAGTGCAAGTCGTGACTATTATACTAGGATTCGTGAACTGGTGGTTTTCTCTCCAAAACAGACGGAAACCTTCGATTTTTTAGCATCATCCCAGTGGCACACGGAATACAAATTGTTCCTAAAAGCGTGAATAAAGTGTCTTGAATCCTGAAACAATCACCTTTTAGCATTGCGCAAACAGGACCGTGAGCCAAAATCATGTTCGCTTTCACTTCAGCAACGCCCGCATAACACTTTTTATTAGTGGAAATATTTGTTTTTGTTTTGTGTGCTTCAGTCACGTTTTCCACCATGTCATTACCAAATCGATTTTCTGTACGTGAACTAGTTCACAGCTTTATGAAGATTATTCATAAAACCAAAGGTAATGTTATTCATAGATTTAGGAACATTAGATCACAAAATCAAAACATTCTATATATTTTCTCATGAACTATGTCAAGAAACTCGAAATTTTATTCATGAATCCATTCAATCCTTGTGAACTAATTCTTGATTCGTAATATATTAGTCATATCCTTGCTCGAGAAATAGTTCACGAAATCATCAAATATTATTCATGTATTCGAGAAATTCCCGAACTGGTTCATGATCCCTAGCGTACTAGTTCGTAAAATATTTTACGAAATCATGCAGTATTATTCATGTATTCGTGAACTGGTTCATGATTCCTGGTATAATAGCTACGATTTACCATTTGTGGTACACGAAATCAGAGAATATTATTCATGTATGCATGAACTGAAAGTCACGACTTACCTTTCGTGCATGTGAAATAGTTCGCGGAATTATAAAATATATTTAATGTATTCGTAAATTGGTTAATGATTCCAAGTATAATAGTCACGACTGGCCATTCGCTCACGTAAAATATTTCACAAAATCACAAAATATTATTCATGGGTTCATGAACTAGTTCATGATTCCTAATACTTGACCTAGGACCTATCTCGCATGCTTGCGATGATGTGAAAATATCCATAATTATTTTCAAGTTCCAGCAAGATGGTCATGATATTTTCACGGAAATTATTTCACAAAATCTAGAATATTATTCGTAGAACCCTTTTTGTTTCATGCACTGTTCCATGAACTGTCATATATGTTCAGCTGCTAGCGACGAGCAAGTGGCACGAGCAGTAGATATTAGAAAACTATTAGGACCTGGAACATCGTAATTCATTTGATAAGGCTCAAAAACATTATAGAGCCACAAATCGTGTTCGTGATATAGAACATGGAACAAGATCCCGCTTATTATTCATACATTTATGTTCCTGTCTATATTGTCACGATACTCCGAGTACAAAAACCGATAATAACCAAAAAATATTCGATCGCGATAAAGGAAAGAGAAATTGCGAATATCCGAATAAAACTGCTGATGTCATGAACGTAAGTCACATCACTCAACGTGTCAAATTCTAAAGTAAGCTCTAGAAGAAAATATCATGATAACGTGCAAATAAATTACGAAAATCGTGACTAAGATCCTAAAATCAAGAACGTAAATAATACTATTCGTTATAAAAACATCAAAATCCGTGACTAAGATCCTGAAATCATGAACATAAATCACTCTACTCGTGATTAAAATATCACAATAACGTGAATAGAAATTATGAAAATCCTGACACAGATCCTGAAATCATGAATATAAATCACATTACTCACACAAAAATCGTGACTAGTATCCTAAAATGACGAGCATGAATCACTCTAGTCACGATCAAAATATCACGAAATAGAAACTGCGAAAATCCTGACTAAAATCCTGCAACCATGAACATAAATCACGCTACTCTGACAGAAAAATCCGACAGCAACCTGATGAATAAAATATCACGGTAACTTGATGAGAAATTAAAAAAATCGCCAATAAGCTCCTGCAATGCATATCGTTTAACTGTCGGTTGTGTATTCCCAAATTGTGAACAGGGATCACAACAAAAACTAAACCAAACCTACCAAACATACGAATGTAACGCCTTGCATATATTCAACGCGAACTAGTTTTTTGGAAACACAAATAGTTTCATGATTACGAGGTTTATTATTCATAATTTCAGGACTTTGGTCACGGTTTTCGTTAATCCTTCAGTTCACGAAATCGTGATCTTGTTTTCATGAATTTATGAACGGATTTTTTCCGTGCACTGGTCCTAGGTAATGTGCTGCAAAAAAGATGTTCAATTTCAAGCTGATGAGAGCCATTGAAACAGTATCATTTGATTCAACGTGGCAAGCCAATGCAATATGCACTATGCTACATTTCTCCTTAGTGGAAAAAAATTCATGTAAAAACAATCAGACCGTTTCCTTGCGGAACATCACTTAGGACTAGGGGTTTGCCCAGAAACAGAAATAGTGTTTTCGTTTTTTTGGAGCTAGCGTCAATCCGGAGCCAGTTTAGTTCTGTCACTAAGTTAGTGTCGGATTCTGATGAGACGAAGTAGAAAAGCAAAATCCATAACTGAAAATATAATTCCACGATATATGTTTCCACCAGGAACCTTCCAGAATTTTATTCAGTTTTCAATTATTATTTGGTCGCTCATTCGGCAGAACTAACTAAATTGAACATAACATTCTTAGACACCTCCAGAAGTAAAATTTTTGCTACTGGCCTGACAGACATACCTAGTAGTATGGTCGTTTGTGTTATTTATTATCTGAGTCCCAATAGTATTATAAACGTGATAGTTGAAAGGAAAAATTTATTCTATGAGATCCATAAAAAATTATATAACAATTTGAGCGAATGATTTGCCATTAAATGTCTCGGTTTATTGTGAAGATGTGTAATTACTTCAAAAAAAGGTTTAAAGAAATAATTCTCCAAACGATCAATCTAACCTAAATATAAATCTAAACTAAATCCTACAAAAATCAAAAAAATCCCTTTTGCCATATCGTAACAGCACAAAGGCGGCACTATCCAATCCATTATTCTGTCAATATAATCCGATGAAAAACTTTTAAACAAAACGTCAATAACACCGATATATCATAAACTCCACTCGGTTCAATGCTTGCCATTTTACAGCCTTCAACTTGTATGGCGCCAGCAGAGATCTTTTCGCCAATGCCACTACCAACCGTGGAATTCCTTTTCCATCCACCGTCGCTCACTTAATCTTCTGCATCGGCAAAGAAGGAACGAGTAAACCCTGTTAGCCTTTCCCCCACCCAGCACCTTCAGCTTCAGCTGCAATTCAAGCACTTACTTGAAGTGTGGAATAAAAATGTACTATTTCACGGTATTATTTCACATTCCTAGACCGTTGCTAATATTCTTCTATTGGTGCAATATGTTCACTAGCTCACGAGCGAGTAACTTTCGCGGAATTTTCTTCTTCTTCGGCACTCGGTTAGCACTGAAGCACTTAAATATTCAATGGAAAAGAATCTTCTTTGAAGAGTAACGAACCGCACAGGGGCACAAAAAGAAAACACTCCCCCACTCAGCCAATTCCTGACCATCAGCAACGAAACCCCACAGAATGATTTATCTGCTGGTCGTTTTATTGTATCTTCCGCTTTCCTCCCGCCAATCGGAAGAACAACCACGCGACTCCACCATTCCCATCAACAATTGCAATCTAGGAAGCCTCGATGAGTGGCCGAGATAGTGAGAAGATCACCGACCTCCCCCTCTGTACGATTTGTAGAAATTCACCGAAACCGCAAAAATCGCGCCTTCCCAGCCTGAGCTTGGGCGCCACTACAGTTTCACTTCACGTCACTGGCTAGCTTACCCTCTCGACCACAATTTTTCTGGTACCGGGTACCGAGGGGAGAAGAGAGAAGTGCGGCAAGCTAATTATTCCACTAGAGCAAAAAATGCAATCTCCACTACTGCCGCCACCACTGCTCCCATTTCTGAAGAACAATTTTCCAACTGAATGTCCAACTGCTGCTTCTGCTGCTACGGCTCGACTGTTTGAGATTTTCACTTTTCACGTCCGCTCTCGTTCGTACATGCCCGGAGACTGAAGTCAGTGTCGGGCTGGAAAACGCAATCAGTGGCCACCGCCGCCCGTGCCATAGGAAAACTCCATCTATTCGGCTGGACCCCTCGTTCGTTTTACTCCGTATCCGGATGGCAGCGGAGATACGCACACACACAGAGGCGGACCGTAGCACGTGGTTTGCTGGGTGGATTCACGAGAGCCGAAAAGGACGCGAACCAGCACCGTCAGCAGCTGCCCGATGTAACATATTTGATCGGTGTGCGTTGGTGTCTGTGTTTTGGAATATATAAAGTTCGGTAACTGACTGCTATCAGCTGACGGTTCAGTCTTTCGTGATGGATGGGAGTGGGACTTATCAATTTTTCTCTTCCGCATTTTCTCGCGGGCCCGGGAGAGGTTTACCGAAAGAAATGGCCTGGTTTCCAATGGAATGTTGGGTAAAGAGATTTTTTATTTTTGTTGAAATGATACAATATTTTTCAATAGTATAACATTGTCTATTCTATTGCTATCACCTAGAAGTACAAGAACTCCCCAAAAGAGATGTATTTTTCTAATTCCGTTCTGTCCACTGTGGGCCGCATGATACGACTTTCATAGACATAACATTTTTTTTCACGACGTCATCGTACTATAATTCGAATAAACTGAATAAATAAAAAAAATCAACAAATCAACAAATCAACAAATCAAATGAAATCTTATAATTATTAAAACAAGAAAATAATAAAAAGTTATCAAAGTCATAAAATGAATAGAATGGTTAATACAAATCAAATTAATAGAGAAAACAAATCAAATATTTCAGCTCATTGAGTATTAAAATTAAACAATATAAAAAGTTTAAAAAAATAATAGAATATTATAAAATGATTAAATTACATCAAACTAATTGGATGAAATGAATAAAAGGAATAACTGAACAGAACCAATTAAATAAATAAAACGAACAAACTAAATATAATGTATGAACCGGAAAATATACTAAAATTAAAAAATATCGATCATAAAAACTAATAAAATTTAAAATAAAAAGCGTAAAACGAATATAATAAATAAAACATTATATCAGTAATATAAATCAAATAAACAAAATAAATAGAAATTACCAATAATAATTGAATAAAGAAAAGGAAAAAATAAACAGAATAAAACGAACTCAATAATTAAAACGAAAAATTAAGCGACGCTAAAACAGTTATAAAATTAATAGAATAAATTAATTTATGTCAAATTAATAACTTGAAATAAAATGAATGATTAAAAAATTATTTACATTATGAAAATTTAAAAACTAAATAAAATGTTTGAACTGAAAAAAAATAATAAAATGCATAAAAGTAAAACAGTAAATAAAATAATTTTAATGAATGCACGGAATGAATAAACTGATCAGAATTATTCCAAAGAATGCAACAAAGTAGATAAAATAAGCTCAAATGAATAAAAAAAAAATGCTGAACGAAATAAATAATTAAAATGAAATGATCGTATGTTTAAAAATAGTCTTAGATTCTCAGCATAGCCATAATATGGGCAACTTAAACCTTCACTATACGTTAAAAGAATCATTATACTTGCATCTCACATCGAGAGTTCAGAGGTTCTTTGGAAGTCTTTTTTGCAAGGTTAAATTTATGGTTATTTTGGGACATTGATCCGTACTTTGTTATAAAAAAGCTCATATCAATACAATGAATAGGCAGTACACAACAGGTAAACGTAGTTTTCATATTTAAACGCATGTTTCATTAAAAATTCAATAGAGATACAAAAAGTTTCAAAACACGTGGAATGTCTGTTTTCCAAATTTTCATCTTCAAACATCCATATTACCCAGTTATGTCGAATATTTTTCTGAGATGCAAAAGTATTACCTTAAATATAGTATATATAAGCACTGAATTAAATTGGAGTTGATGTTATTTTGCTTTTTTGGTCACATGCTTTCCCATAGTGCAACGTTTCGAAGGGATGCCCCTTCATCTTCAGGGGAAAGCAGGGTTTGAACATCAATTAGTTATAATTTTCTCATAATACAAATATTTTGCAAAAAATCCCTGGACTACAAATATTTCCGTTGGCAAGTAGGATGTAATATTAAATTTTTTTTCGTGAGTGACTCTGTTATATAGGGAACCCCGGGGCTATTCGGACCTGCCTAAGCAAATCGCCCTTTTAGGTGGATAGATGTGAAAGCATTTATCGGTCAGCAGTCCTCAACGTTAGTTTGAAACCCCATTTACATTTTGGAGTCATAAAAATTTATTTGCACCACTCCATGGCAGCGCTAGGCGACGATTTGCAAAACTCCAAGTTTTTCCATCCTTTTACATTGTAGGGGCAATTCGGACCTCCCTACGAGGCAATTCAGACCGTCATTTTTTGCGATGGAATTATGTTTACCTATGTAATATTTATTGGAAGTACCAAAAAATAAAGATTATGTTAAAAATATTATTCTGGGTAGTCGCAGCTGTCGATTAAAGCATCACGTATTTTCTTTACTGTGGCGTATGCAATCGTGTGCGCAACCGCAAGCCGCTGAACGGTGGCTGACGGAATTGGTGGTTCGAATAGCCCCGTACGCTCATTTCGCGACCGTCTTGAAAATATCTGCGTTTTCACCCAAACAAAAATCATTTCATAAAATAGTATTTTCAAGTTTTCTAAAGCACTTACCTGCTTTTTTTAATTTTATTTGTTACTGTAATCACAGTTTTGCCATCATAATAATTTTTGTTTAAAGAGTTGCAAAAAATGAAACACGTAGTATCTTCTTTCTAAAGAACTAAAGAATGAGATTCATCTGTGAAAAATTATTGTTTTCGATTGGCGCATAGTCATAGTCGCATAGTTCGCGGTTCCAATAACCCCGGGTCCCCTATTATAACAATTTACGATTTTTATAGTTTATCGCTCAGGTACAAATTAAATGACGAGCAAAATCTTGCTTATAGAAACACAAACGACCATTTGGCCGAAAATGGCCATTTGGCCGAAAACGGCCATTTGGCCGAAAACGGCCATTTGGCCGAAAACGGCCATTTGGCCGAAAACGGCCATTTGGCCGAAAACGGCCATTTGGCCGAAAACGGCCATTTGGCCGAAAATGGCCATTTGGCCGAAAATGGCCATTTGGCCAAAAACGGCCATTTGGCCGAAAACGGCCATTTGGCCGAAAACGTCCATTTGGCCGAAAACGGCCATTTGGCCGAAAACGGCCATTTGGCCGAAAACGGCCATTTGGCCGAAAACGGCCATTTGGCCGAAAACGGCCATTTGGCCGAAAACGGCCATTTGGCCGAAAACGGCCATTTGGCCGAAAACGGCCATTTGGCCGAAAACGGCCATTTGGCCGAAAACGGCCATTTGGCCGAAAACGGCCATTTGGCCGAAAACGGCCATTTGGCCGAAAACGGCCATTTGGCCGAAAACGGCCATTTGGCCGAAAACGGCCATTTGGCCGAAAACGGCCATTTGGCCGAAAACGGCCATTTGGCCGAAAACGGCCATTTGGCCGAAAACGGCCATTTGGCCGAAAACGGCCATTTGGCCGAAAACGGCCATTTGGCCGAAAACGGCCATTTGGCCGAAAACGGCCATTTGGCCGAAAACGGCCATTTAGGCTTTAGAGCATTAAGTTAAGTCATCAAAGTTAAGAGTTCATCGTATTCGATATGAAAACTGTGCTCTACGCAGGAAATAGAAAATATTGCTCATTTTCCAGATGTAAAAGAAATGTACAGAAAGAACAGCTCATGTTAAAAAGAATGAAAATATCCACACAATGTTTAAACCTATTACAACAAATATTGGAAATATAATAAATGTAACTCTATTAAGATTATTCGGTCGGTTTTGGAAGTATCACTTTCGACCTGGACTTCACTTGGACCAAAACCAGTCGGCCAAATAGAATTCGGTCAAACGTATATCTGCCAAACGGCATTTGGAAACAGCATTCAGCCAAATGGCATTCGGCGAATGGGATTTGGCCAAATGGCAATCAGCCATACGCCATTCGATCAAACGGCATTCGGTCAAACGGCATTCGACCAAACGCCATTTGGTCAAATGACATTCGGCTAAACGGCAGACTGCCATATGGTTTTTGCATTCGACTAAGCGGCCCATTAGCTAAATTGGCAGTATGCCGTGCATCGGAAAATCGGTGTATAGATCTTGGGAGCTCGCCATTGAGAATATTTTAAAACGCCTCAACAATTTTAACCATAGAATGGATCGCATGACACTGTGAATTGGGGTTCCCTGTTTGGTGGATGTTTACCACCGAAACAGGCGGTCCGTAGTGTAATTCTTAGCCGGTTGAAACAACCACTAAACAGTTTATCTAAGCTGCTCGGTGAAAGAAGCCGACATTGAAGCACAGCTTCCATAGATGACCAAGTAGCCACTAACTTAAAGATGCACCTAGTTGCTACATTTTAGCTGCTTTCCTAAATTTCTTATTGATGTCTATCTGCTGCTTCATCGCATTTTTGTACACTTCCATTGGACAAAAATTGGTAATCGACTGAAATACTGCTACTGGCAGCAACACCAAGTTTCTCGTGTGAGCATAACCTAAGAGCCAAATTGGTAGATACCTTTAACTTATAACAACCACCATTAGTTAATAATTCTTTGAATTCTTTAATTAGCTAAAATAAAATATAAAACTGAGATTTTTCAATATTCGTGCTTTTTCTCCCTGGACAAATTAACCTTAATAATTTGTACGTATCGATCCCGAGCAGTTCGCTGTACACATCAGTTAAACGTCTACTATCTACTGATGAGAAGAAGAAAATACCTGCCAGATATTGACGAGACGAAGCGCTAATCACCCACGATCAAATTTTGCATTAGGTGTAATACACAGTTAAGCCCTTACTCTAGATGTAGGTTTATTATTATTCAGGCACAAACTATTCTTAATCCCATTTTCCCCATTAGGATGTAATGGAGCTAAATAAAATGGATTCTTCACACTTAATTTTTCCTGCCGTATCTCAGCATTTTTCGAAAGTTTTGCCGAGATTTGAACAGCCGAGTACTCGGCAAATTCATATTTTGCTGAGATCTCACTAAAAGCCACAATAGTTTACTGAGACTCGGGA
Organism: Topomyia yanbarensis; assembly: GCF_030247195.1. NCBI lineage: Eukaryota > Metazoa > Arthropoda > Insecta > Diptera > Culicidae > Topomyia > Topomyia yanbarensis. The sequence goes on along the minus strand of NC_080671.1, from coordinate 34,278,183 downwards.
AATATTTCGCTGAAACAGCGAACAAATTACACTTTTCCGAGATATTAGTATAAACATTTACTGATTACTCGGCTGTGCAGTAATTTGCCGAGCTCAACTAAGTGTGTCTTAATCGAAAACGGTAATAGAATTAGTGTTCTAGCTCTAACCTAATAACAATAATCCAGCATTCGCGTCCAAAATAGATTGCTCCAGTTCCCCTGACACAAGTCTTCCTCTCGGCATTTGACAGCCAAGACTGAATCTAATAGACACAACTAAATGGGAACATCACTTGGCTACATAACACAGGTTTGTTTGCTTTTCCTCGTGTCCCAATTATTAGTAATAGCAGGAACCTTATTCCCGGAAAAGTGCGGAAGTGAATAGAGCAAAGAAAAACTGACCGACTGCCTGCAATTATGACTATAATAATAATAATAAATCAGTATAATGGATGTGTATGTGTTGTACTGACTATAGTGAAGTACAATGGAATATTTCAACATTTTTTCAGATGACATCGGATGCCAGCCGTACACCATCAATCTCAGAAAACTCCTTGAAAGTTAACGCACATCGTGCAACGTTCCGCCAGGAAACAGTCGTTTATTAAATAACGCAATTCTGTCATCATGTCTACACGCCTGGTCCTGCTGTTACCTCCAATGGGCTCGGACGCTACACTATCGGTTGCGAAACAAATTAATGTGCTGTCTTCGTTCGTGTCCCCTTTTTCCTTCCCCAGCGAATTCGCTCTTACACTAATGGGATGTCATACAGCGTTAGTTCTGGAATTGTTCATCCACTTTTTGTGAGCGTTTATTACTCAAACGAACCAGAATATGGCAATCCCTGGAGATATCATCGCATGAGATGTCCATCGGGGCGTCTTGTCGAATTGTGTTGCTATCGCGTTGGGAATTGGGTAACCCTGTTTTGTAACGCGCGCGCGTTTTCTTCTGATTATTTTTATATATCTTAAAACTTGACCAACGTTACGATGATCATATAGCTTCCAACACTATTTTGATGATATTGATTCAACGGTATCCAAATAGTTCGAATGGAAACGTGTCGAGCTCTGCATTAAAAAGTACCACGCGTCTCCATCAGGCAGAATTTGACGGAGACGCGTAGTCATGTTATATTAGAAAAATAAACAAAGCCTACTTCATCATAAAATTCACCATCTCTTTCAATAAACTTCGCACCCTAATCTCCGCAATGAATTAGTACAACGATTCTACTGACACTGAGAATCCTTCCTCGTCAAGGATCGGACATAAGACGACAAGCTTATGAGACAAAAACCAAACCAGACCGATTCCGACAACTGGTGTACAATCTCGGCAATAAAACTTTTTGTCTGGCACGTGTTGGAGTGCCACATAGTACAAACATATGCTAAAATCCTGATACGACACAAACTTACTCGAAGAAATCAAGTACGATCCAACCGAAGAAAGATTCCTATCTGATTCTAATGGAACTAATTTGTGCAATCCCATCCCCGAACTAGCACTCTCCGATAGTGCTACATAAAACTGTTTGTCTCCCTAATAGATGGTACCCCAACAAAGTACATATTTATCGGAAAGCTCATGTTGTCAGCTAGTGGAGCGGTATGAACGAAACTGCTGTTTGCATTCATCATCAGTAGCTAGCAGTAGAGCGAACCCTTCTACATTCATCTCCAACAACGACACCAACACTTCAGGAAACGCATTGCTTTGGTACAATCAGTAAAAGAGAGAGCATCATTTTGGTTTGCTTTCAATTTGTAAACTCGCTCTCGGTATAGCATCGTTCACTGGAAGAGTATCGCACTCTGCAATCAATGCTACGTTTGGGGTATCAGTGAAAATAATCGGAAAATATGATCCATTTAAACGGGCCAATACACCACCGAAGCGGATTTAGCATTTTAGCTGTGCATGAGATACGACGTTACGTAGCATGCAATTCTGAACGGCCACCGTGTGTCACATTGCGTAGTGTAAATCATACTTGGCTCAGTTTGATGCTGGCAGTCCTACCAGTTTCAAGTTAGTTGATCACATCACAATAGCGTCTAGTATGGTGGATAGATCTCTCTAAACATGCTTATGCGTTCGTGTAAAAGTTCCTACATTTTGAAGGAAAAAAACTTTTAACTTTGATATAGTATCCCGTTTCAAAATTCATGAATGATAGATTTCAGACGTAAATAACTTTTAAAATACTGAACGGAATTACTCAATTTTTTGTTTGCGTTTGGTTAAGAAATATTCACCTATTTTTTAATATAAATCGAAGTATGTATTATTTGTATTCAAAACGACAATGGTTTTCAAAATATAACTCTAAAGTGACACGCATAAAGTACGCAAAAATAGTCTATCTCGGGCAGAGCCGTCGATATGATGCTCCAACCGAAAAACAAAATATTGTGAAGTTGAAAAAAAATAGTTTGCTGAATATTTGCCGCTAACACCATTCATAGCTAGTTATTTGAAGGCGACGGAGCATTAACTGTGGGATTGACTATCAATTGCATTGTCCTCTGCTATGGTGATTTCAAAATAAATAAAAAAATAAAATCTCCATCAAGTTCCTGAAATTATGAATAATAGACCTCGTATGCATGAAACTATTTGTGTTTTTTTTTAAACTAATTCACATCAACAATATACGTGGCATTTTTTTCGAATGTTCTGTTGGGTTACTGTGGTTATTCCCTGGACATGTCTAGTTTTTGTTATGATTCTTGTTCCTAATTTGGGAATACACTGGTTTACATAACCTATATCAACTAAAAGAGCCGACAGTTAAACGATGGTCATGGTTCCAGGTGCTTAGTCGCGATTTTCGTAATTTCTCATCACGCTAGCGTGATATTTTATTCATGAGTTTCATGCCGAATTTTCTGGCAGAATAGTGTGATTTATGTTCATGATTTCAGGATCTAATCATTTTCTTACGTCTACTGTTCGTCCCTATTACTGGTCGCCTGCAGCGATATTTCATCAAAAAGTTCATGACACAAAAATAATTCTAGCAATAATATTCCAAATTTCAGTTCACGTGAAAATTTTATGACCATGTGCTGAGTTGCACGAAATTGAAAATGATTAGAAATGTCTTCCAAATATCCTATTTCACGAGCATGAATGGTGAGTCGTGACTAGGAATCACGAACCAGTTCATGTATACTAGAATAATGAGACAAAATATACAATATAGAGCAACGATGGAGATGAGGAGCGAAAGATGAAAAAAGAGAAGTAAAAGATTAAATTTAACAGACCAGAAGTTATAGACAAAGGGGTGATTAGTAGTTTGTACAAAGTGAGAGATGAGAAATAGAAGATGATACATGAAAAGTAAGCAAGAAGTATTGCAATACACTAAATGTACTACCGAATCTCTTGTATTTAACTTGTAATGTGTAGAAAAGTTTGGTCAAGTATTAAGTAGAGTGTGTGTAAAATGGAATCAACTATTGGAGGTTATTTAGAAAAATTCTTGACACATTCGCTTCACACCACGCATAGGATCTTATACAGTCGTACCCTGTACTTTTTTATCAACTTTTGTTCACGTGTCTTCTAATTTGCATATATTAACTTCCTTTTAGTCTGTCTGAGCTCTTGTTCCATCATGACACCATAGATTCTGACTGAACGAATTTCAGGACAATTCGTTAGATTCATGTCCGTGGGAACAAAATGTACCGAATCAGCTCTATACCATTCCAGAACGCTCTTAAAATTACGAGAAGAAGCTAAGTCCGACATTTTTTTGCTACTCCAAAAATGGCTAAATATGTTTTAGAGACATTCTGTTTTGCAAACATCACACTGTCTAGTGCCTGTTGAAACACACATGTTATTGCACTTTCCACAGGTGCAGATTTCCTACCAAATAAGGTATTTCGATGCAACTATAGACATTTTTTTCCTTTCGCTTATAGAAAAAATTTGCTTAAAAAAAATAATGCACTAGAAAAATAATATTCTACGTACGTTACTGAAGAAAGTAATTTAGTAATTTGTTCGAGTTACATATACGGCCAGTACAAAAAAAAACTGGTCTAGAAGAAAGCGCGCTTCGGCAGAATTGAAAGTTAATACATTTAGATGTGCTTGTGGAATCCTATATTTGAAGTCATCATTTTCAAAGCCACATCATTTTTAAGCCAAAAAAATATTTAACAGACGAGCAACAAAAATAAAAACGTGTAAATGAGCTGAAAACCCAAATTAAAATGCGTGTAAAAGTAAACAATGCCAAAAAATGGGGTTTACTGAGAAGCAGGTTCATTTACCCGCTCACTTAATAGACACTCATATATCGTTAATTGCCAATTATGGAAAGCGACTAAAATGTTGCGACTGGTTGCATCTTTAATCCCGTAGTTGCAGATTAATGTTTCAATTTCATTTCTTCAGTATGTGACATCCAGCATGTCCGTACACATCTTTAAGTTACCTACTCATGGAAACGTGTCCTTAAAGAGAAACAATATGTTTCGATTGTTTGAACATCTAGCGCGGCATCGTCACTTGCTCTTTTTTGAGTTCGTTATGTAATACATTTTCATTTGCCAGCAGTTGTATAGTCGAAACGGCATTTTTTTCATAACATTTCAACACAATACCATTTATATTTATGCGTTTGGTACTAAAACCCTGTTAAAACTGTGACATTTTTTAACAACCAGGCACTATCTATCAATTCTATGATGTCCAATTTAGCAGATTTCAACACGAACCTTACAGTTATAACTATCAGTAGCATTTAAGCCGCTCTCTGTAACTGCCAACTGTTGTCTGTGGAAATGTAAACACGACGCAACGAAACAGCAGCGCTGGAGAGTGACTAAAATGTTGCAACTGGTTGCATCTGTAAATTAGAAAGCTGAGATTATCGTTTCAATTTCAGTTGATCAGTATGTGGCAGCCGACTTGTTCACACACATTTCTAAATTACTCGCGAGAACGTGGTCCTAGAGATCAACGATACGTTTCGATAATTGGACACTTTGCGAAACATGATCTCTTGTTCTTTTTTGGTATTTGCTGTGGAATAAAAATAGAGAGAAATCTAATCAGTAAGAAAAGAGGGAAATTAATTAATGGGAATTAACCCAAGAGCATCTCAATACAAGTGCTTTCGAAATTGTGCTCGGTTCAAATAAAACGACATTTTCGAAAACTTCGTCTTCGCTATTCGCACAGCTTTGATGCGTTAACTGCAACAGTTGTAAGTAGGACTTTGTTCTGATCATACCTGCCCGGCAAACTCTAGATGGAAGGGCGGCCTAAGTGCTTCTACCAAGACTTTCGGATTTTCCTACACAAACAAAAGAAAAACAAACATTCAATTTTACTGTTTAATTCTCCACTGTCACTCTCCTCTGCAGCAAACTACTGCTATCGCTGGATACTGTTGAATGTGGATGGGAAGCTAATTTCTTCCGACCGACCGGGATAACGGTCCTTTGCGCTTAGTTAGGAAGGTGCGCTTAGCGTAACGCCACCCTGCCGACTCATATAAATCGTTAAAAATACCATAATTTATGCACCTGGAACTATTATTCACGGCCACGGAACAAAATTGGATTGGTTATCTGTTTCGAAATGTGTCTGTCATATTGAAACTTTTACTGAACCTAAAATTCCTAAGCGACAATTGCATGCACAATTATTTTGCCACCAGAAAAACAAAACGAACGAGAAATTTCTTTTTATGGCACCTGGAACTCTATAATTGATTCAATGGACTAAAAGTAAACCAATGAATATGGCAATAAAACATTTGTTTTTGTGCAGATATGACTGCCGCAAATTGGCAACTGGTTTTAGATTGTCCTTGCCAACTGTCAATTCTTAACCCTCATAAATAATACAAAAGTTATAATTCACTCCGACAAGACCATGCGTATTCTTCACGCACATATAATGCCCAGTGGATTAGTTTCCTAGTTGGTCAAATAAACACTAAACAAACAAAGAAATTAGTTTAATCAGTCCAAAGAAATGTCAGCTCGATTGGTATCTATCGGCGGATACGCGTTCCCTTGCAATGCCATCCAATCAAAGACCATTAATTACGTACGATAAAATATGTGCAATGACATGATGAGAAATTAGGCAAATTGTGGACAACCTCCTGAAATTATGAATATCGTTTAACTGTCAGTTGTTTTAGCTGAAATAGTTCATTCAAACCAGTGTATCCCCAAATTATGAACGAGTATCATAACAAAAGCTAAACATGTCCAGAGAACATCCAAAGTAACCCAACAAAACATTGGAATGTAACACCATGTATATTTTTGGTGCGAATTAGTTTTTGAAAACACGATTAGTTTTATGAACACGACTATTTATTATTCAGATTTTCAGGTACTTCATTTTCGTAAATCACTCAGTCCATGAAATTTTCCGTGTAACTTCTCCATGATCCAAACACACTAAAAAAATTCGTGTTAGAAACGATAAACTTTGATATTATGTTTTGTGTAGTTGCCTCCCTATTTCTAAACCCACCTATTTTCTTATTTTATATATATTATTTTCTATATATATTCTATATTGGGTGTTCAACCACAAATGGTGATTTTTCATTCCAATTGTTTACATGATTCAGTTAATTATTATTAAGATATAGTATTTTTCAGTAGGATGTTTTAAATCTACTTGTCTTGTGAATAAAGAACTAAACAGATCTTATAAACTAACTTATAAACTATAAAGAGAACTAATCGTTGCAATTGAAGAATGCAACGATTTTTGTCGGAAGTTGCTTATAATACTGTTTGTCATAATTTCTAATGTTTCTATGTTTGCGAGCCTGTGCCACTCATTTCATTTTCAGAATTTTATTCTGAATCCTTTGAAGCGTTTTCTTCCTAGTAGCACAACAACTTGCCCAGATTGGCACTGCATATAGCATTGCCGGTCTAAATATTTGTTAAATTAATAGTTTGTTCTTTGGGCAGAGCCTATTTATAAGAGGGTATAAATATTTTATATATTTGTTGTTTAAAAAAAAATTGTTTGGATTCCTTCAATGTGATCTTTAAAAGTGAGTTTTTTATCGTAAATCAAACCCAAGTACTTAACTTGATCTGACCACGTTAAATTCAAACCATTAAATTTAATAATATGGTTATAATTTGGATTAAGAGAAGAAGCTCTTGGCTTATGCGGAAACACAATCAATTGTGTTTTTGCCGCATTAGTGGAAATTTTCCATTTTTCCAAGTAATCATTGAAAATATTCAAGCTTCGTTGCAGTCGACTGCAGATTATACGAAGACTAGTATCATCACAGAAAAGTGACTTTTTACAGCCTGTAGGTAGATTTGGAAGATCAGAGGTAAAAATATTGTATAGGATTGGTGCGACGCTTGATCCTTGAGGGACGCCTGCTTTAACGGGTAGCTTATTAGAATTACAATTCTGATAAGAAACCTGTAGGGTACGGTTAGTAAGATAATTTTTAATTATCTTTATTATGTAAATTGGAAAATTCAAATCCCACATTTTGGCAATTAAACCTTTGTGCCAAACACTGTCGAACGCTTTTTCGATGTCTAGAAGAGCAACTCTGAATAGCCCTCTGAGATATTTGCCTTTATCATGTTAGTTACTCTCACAAGTTGATGAGTAGTTGAATGTCCAATACGAAATCCAAACTGCTCAGGCAATAGAATTAGAAAAATAGAATTCTCATTGATATGTGACATCATTCTAGTTAGGATGATTTTTTCAAATAATTTACTAATAGAAGAGAGTAAGCTAATTGGTCGATAGCTAGATGCTTCTGCTGGGTTTTTATCTGGCTTCAAAATAGGAATAATCTTGGTATTTTTCCATCTTTCAGGGAAGTATGCTAATTCAAAACATTTGTTGAATATTTTGACCAAGTATCTCATGGTGATTTCGGGAAGGTTTTCAAGAAGAATGTTAAAAATTCCATCATAACCTGGAGCTTTCATATTTTTCAACTTTTTCATGATGGATTTGATCTCATCATAGTTTGTTTCAACAATATCGTCTGAAGACAATACTTAATTTGAAAAGTTTTCATATTTTTGTAAGACTTTCACGGTTTCAATAGGACTCACAACGTTAAGATTAAAATTATGGACGCTTTCAAACTGCAAGCTTTTGAGCTTTTTCTTCGTTTGTAAGAAGAATGTGGTCACCTTCTTTCAAAGCTGGAATTGGTTTCTGAATTTTCTTAAGAACCTTAGAAAGTTTCCAGAAAGGTTTAGAATTTGGCTTGATTTGTTCAACCTCTTTCGCGAAATTTTCATTTCTTAAGAGTGAGAATCTATGCTTAATTTCTTTTTGTAGATCCTGATAGATTCATTTCATAGCAGGATCACGAGAACGTTGATATTGACATCTTAGAACATTCTTCAAGCGAATCAGAAGTTGAAGATCGTCGTCAATAATAGGAGTATTAACCCATTATTGCCCAACTTATTTTTCACGCGCATCACAAATTGTGTTTTTCGATCGAAGAAAAATGATGTGGTCATTCCAGTAAAATTATTTTTGTACTCAAAGTAGCTGATATTATAAGGAACAACCAGTGAAAATTTAAGATTGATCGGTTAATCGGTTCCTGAGATATCGTGATCGCCGCGGATAAACTTTTCAACAAAATACAACTCCGAGATAATCGAGTTTTACTGTCGGTGCAGCGAGTCAACGGTCTAGCGTATCAAACACTACGTACCGCCTACAAGTGGTGAATGGGTAGCGGTCTATGAATAGCTATAACTTAAGTTGTAGTATTCCGATCTTAATGAAACTTTGAGAAAATTTTCCTCAGTGTATGTAGTTTCAGAATATCTAATTTACAAAAATTCGATTTTTTCATCCTAACAAAAATGTGTAACCCCTTAAGTGAAAATTGATTAAAAAGAAAGCATAAACACCGGTTTAACCACTCTAACTTCTCTAAACATATTCTGCAAGAGTATATGAACAATATTAACTCGTTGATAATGTCTGTTCTGCGTTATTAATTGAGTAATAGGAGTTATTCTTAGCACCTACTATATATAGTAGGTTGGGCAATAATGGGTTAATTTTTTTCTGTAGTTGTACTGATAAATTTCTAGCATCAACTATAGAATCACTTAAATTTTGTAATGCCGTATCAATGTCAGCTTTATTTTGTAAATCAAGGTCATGATTAAAATTATTCTCAATATAAGTTTTGTACCTTTCCCAATTCGCTTTGTGATAATTGAACACTGAGCTAATGGGATTGGAAACAGCTTCTTGAGAAAGTGAAAAAGTTACTGGAAGATGATCAGCATCGAATGTGTAATCAATTCGCTACAAAGGTTACTTTGATCTGTCAACACCAAATCAATTGTTGATGGATTCCTTACTCGTCTGTAGCACGTAGGACGTTTACCGTTGGAATTGCTTGGAGCATTATTCTAGGCTCGGTGTTTGGCGTTAAAATCACCGATTATGAAGAATTTCGACCGATTTCTTGTAAGTTTTTGTAAGTCTCCTTTCAAGAAATTAATTTGCCCGCCATTGCACTGAAAAGGCAAATAGGCTGCAGCAATAAAAATGATACCAAGATCAGTTTCAACTTCGATACCCAAACGCTCGATCACCTTGGTGTCAAGAGAGTTTCGGTCACAACGGTTATATGTACATTATGTATCCTCAAGAAGTTCAAAAATTCGTCTTCGCACGTTTTTAATGAACGAGCATTCCAATTTAATAAATTTAAATGATTATTTAAAGTCATTGTTAAATTTTAATTTCATTACAATTTTGTTAGTAAATTCCCACCCCACTTGAAAAGCTTCAAACGTGGAGGTAGAATTTAACATAGCAATCATCATAGGTAACATAGAGTCTTGCAGGTATTTAAATTTTTCTTCCGTTACGCTACCTAGATCCATTGGACTAAAGCAAGCGTTGGCTGAAAAAGAGTTTGTAGGCGTGGTAACGGTAGCCGTTATTTCGGCCTTGTTACATGCCACTGAAGCATAAGATGACACACCATTGTAGGATGGTGTGACGAAGGTAGAAGAAGTTGTTAATCTATTTTGAAACGTATGGACGTGTTTTCTTGAAGTGTACCTGAAGAAGTAGGTACATTGTTTATTTGTTGTTTTTGATGTCTAGAACGAGAATTTATAATTTTTTCTCGAGCAGGACAACCCCAGAAATTCGATTTATGATTTTCGCTACAATTAGCGCATTTGAAACTTTTCGTGGCTTTTTTCACCGGACAAGTATCTTTCGTGTGCGATTTATCGCCACAGATCATACATTTGGAATCCAAATGACAATTTTGTGCCGTGCCCAAAGCCTTGGCATCTACGACACTGGGTCAGATTTTGAATTCTGCCCCATGTCGTCTATAATGTTCCCATTTTACTCGCACGTGGAACATAAAACGCGCTTTTTCAAATACTTTCAAATTATTAACCTCATTACGGTTAAAATGAATTAAACAAAGCTCCTGGATAATTCCAGAGCGTACAGAGTGTTATCGCCGCTTGCCTTTCTCTTCATAAGAATAACTTGTGAAGGAGAAAAACCAAGTAAATTTTTCAATTCGTTGGATATTTCATCCAAACTTTGACCTTGAGGTAGCCCTTTCAAGACAGCCTTGAATGGTCTATCTGTCTTGAAATCATATGAATAAAATTTATATAACTTCTCCGTAAGATACTGGAGTAGTCGTTTGTGGCCAATCAATTCCTCCGCTGTAACTCGACATTCTCCTCTTCGGCCAATCAAACAAAAACAAAAACAGGCGGATAAGGCTAGAAGGCGTAAAAAGAAACAAATATTTAGAAACCGGAATAATAATATTAAAAACAACAACAACAACAATATTTTTCCACCTGATCGGAGACCCCCTGCAACAATAAACGATCGTTATTATGGCCCGCCGGCCAATTTTTCCAATCGCAACTTCTTTAGTCGTGCCAGTAGCTCCAGTCATAACCAAAACCGTCATCCCAATCATAGCTGCAACACGAATCTTCTACCACCGGATAGAGTGCTTCTTGCAGCAGCCAAGGATCGTTTTTCCGGCCTATCTACAAATTATATTCCATCGATTCAATTTACACGAGGTGAGATTTTGAATCCCTACCCAGCACGTGATACATCAAGATCATCGCATCAATTAAATGCAGTAAATACGGAATGTTCGCCATCATCATCACAGTGTGAGGCATGCCGCTTTCAACATTCGTGTTTTCGGTAGTTTCGACACTTTCCTTAGAAGAAGAAAAAGACGAGTTTGCTGTTGAGCACAGTGTTTTCCAAGAATTAGATAATGATGGTAGACTTTCCAATACAAAAAAGACTGCGACAGAATTATTAATGTATTGTCAAAATTTTAATAGGATGAAAAGTCCAGCCAAAATGGCAGAAATTCATAAACGTATATTAGGTTCGTCATTTTTGGTTATATTAGGAACTGAAACTAGCTGGGACGATAGCGTAAAAAGTGAAGAAATTTTCGGCAGTGGCTTTAATGTATTCAGAGACGATCGAAATCTTCACGAATCTCAAAAGAAGTCTGGCGGGGGAGTTCTTGTGGGTATTTCGGCTCAATTTAATTCAGAAATTCTAGTCACAGTGAAGTTTAAAGAATTTGAACATGTGTGGGTTAAATCAAACATTGCCGGCGAAATGCATATTTTTGCCTCTGTATATTTCCCACCAGAGCATGCTAATATAACATCGTACGAAGCTTTTTTCCAAATTGCTGAACAAATTTTATCTGAACTCCCAGCCGAGGTTAAAGTTCACATTTACGGAGACTTTAACCAACGCAACGCAGATTTTATTCCGGACTCTGAAAACGAACATATTTTAATCCCAGTCGTGGGAGAAAACGAAACATTGCAGTATATTTTCGACAAAACTGCTAGCATAGGACTAAATCAAATAAATCACGTAAAAAATCGACAGAATTGCTATCTCGATCTTTTATTTACAAACATTCAGGAAGACTTCTGTGTATCTGAATCTCTAACTCCTTTGTGGAAAAATGAAGCATTTCATACTGCTATTGAATTTTCCTTATTCATCCATGAAATTCAAAAATCCAGCGATTGTGACTTTGAGGAAGTCTTTGAATACCATAAAGCCAATTATGACAATATCAGGCGGAAGCTAAGTAGTGTCGACTGGCAAAATAGCCTTAGAAATGAAGGAAATATTGTAACCGCAGTGGACGTATTTTACAAAATTATTTTCAAGATAATTTATGAAGAGGTGCCTATTAAGAAAAAAAGACGACACGGCAACTCGAAGCATCCCGTTTGGTATAATAGACAAATTAGGAGTTTGAAAAATAGGAAGCAAAAAGCCCATAAGCTATATAAGAAAAACCAAAATAATGAGAACTTGGAAAAATATTTTGACATTTGCGATAAACTAAATATGGCCATAGATTCTGCACTTGCGGATTATAACTCAAAAACGGAACAGCAGATCAAATCTTGTCCAAAGAATTTTTTCAACTACGTCAAAACTAAATTAAAATCAGACAATTTCCCATCAACAATGCACTTGGATGACAACGTACGTGATAGCTCGGAAGAAATCTGCAACCTATTTGCAACATTCTTCCAAGAAATATGTACGACTTTTTCTGAACAAGACCGTGATCGCGATTACTTCGCTTTTCTTCCCGATTTTCCTTTGGATATTAGTGTCAATCATGTCATAGTCGAAGACATTTTCAATTCTCTAAAACATTTAGATGTATCAAAAGGTTCTGGCCCTGATGGAATCCCACCATTATTTATGAAAAACCTAGCAACCGAGTTAACTGCCCCATTGTTCTGGCTGTTTAATATGTCTTTGCAATCTGGACAGTTCCCTAAAATATGGAAAAAATCTTTTTTAGTGCCTATATATAAATCTGGCAAAAAATCTGACGTACGTAATTATCGTGGGATAGCCATAATCTCCTGTATTCCGAAACTTTTCGAATCAATCATTAACGAAAAAATATTTCTTCAAATAAAAAACAGAATTTCCAACCTCCAGCATGGCTTCTTCAAAGGTCGTTCGACCTCAACAAACTTACTAGAATTTATTAATTATACACTGATTGCAATGGATAATGGAAACTACGTGGAGGCACTTTATACAGACTTTAGTAAAGCATTTGATCGCATTGACATCCCAATGTTACTTTATAAATTGACAAAGATCGGCCTGGGCTACTTACATGGTTAGAATCATATTTCTCCGAACGTCAGCAAATAATTAAATTTAATGGAAAGCAATCTAATCCAATTAAAGTCACCTCAGGAGTTCCACAAGGCTCTCATTTAGGCCCTCTATTGTTTATTTTATACGTGAACGATATCTCCTTCATTCTCAAAAAACTGAAAATACTAATTTATGCGGACGATATGAAACTTTATTTGGAGATAAGAAATGCCGAGGATATTAATACATTTCAAAACGAAATACAAATTTTCCACATGTGGTGTCAAAAAAGCCTCTTATCAACTAAACGTGAAAAAGTGTAATTCAATAACCTTTAGTAGAAAACGACAAACACCGAATGTTGAGATTACCTTAGGAAATCAGACTGTAGTAAAGTGTGAAAGAATTAGGGATTTAGGTGTTATATTAGATTCAAAGTTAAATTTTTTTTTTTTTTTTTTTTTTCATACGTTTATTTGACACGGCATTTGCAATAGCTTTTTACGCCAGTTTCTTTTTTTACATAGCACGTTACAAAAATCCTTAAGACTAATTTTAACTATACTAGTACTTTGTCTAAAACTAACACTGAAATCACTTTATTGTTTGCTTTTTTCCTTACATTGTTGTATTTCATACTGATCTAGTATTTTCGGGTGTATTTATTTACTTTTTTCTGTTATTGTCTAAATTTAAAAACTAAATATTCTAGGACACTTTAATTGGTGAATGATTAGCCTTGGATGAGAGTATGAGGAGATGAATTTAATTAAATTTTGACAGACGCTGTTTTTAGAAAATGATAGATAAGTTCCATGTATAGAAGATCGCGATACGCCAGGATGTCTCTAACAGGAACATGGATTGGTCTTCCTCGGACTTGTAAAGAATCTACTAATTGTGATCTGGCTTCACGATATTCAGTGCAGGACCAAACAACATGCTCAATGTCATGGTAACCTTCTCCACAAGCACAATGATTACCCTCAGCGAGCCCAATACGACGGAGATGCGCATCTAAAGTATAATGATTGGACATGAGCCTAGACATCACACGGATGAAGTCCCGACTTACATCCAATCCTTTGAACCATGCCTTCGTTGATACTTTAGGGGTAATTGAGTGTAGCCATCGTCCCATATCTCCATTGTCCCAAGATGTTTGCCAACTAGCAAGTGTCCTCTGTCGAGAAGCGCTATAAAATTCATTGTAAGCGATGGGTCTTTCATATATTTCACCATCTAGTGCACCAATCTTGGCTAAATTATCAGCTTTCTCATTGCCCGCAATAGAGCAATGGGCGGGGAGCCACACTAGGGTAAATTTATAACATTTTCTTGTCAGGTTACTCAGAGATTCTCGTATCTTCCCCAAAAGTTAAATTTTATTGATCATTATAACACAATTATACACAAAGCTAACAACATGCTCAGTTTTATAAAACGCTTTAGCTATCATTTTGAAGATCCTTATACAATAAAAATATTATATATTGCATATGTTAGGTCGATATTGGAATATTGCAGTATTATTTGGTGCCCCTTTTCAAGCAGACATGAAGAACGAATAGAATCGGTACAAAAACAGTTTTTATTATTTGCCCTTCGTAAATTAGGATGGACAGCATTCCCTCTGCCATCTTATGAAGCACGCTGCTTGCTTATCAATATTCAAACATTAAACGAGCGTCGCGAATTTGCAATGCTCTCATTCATTAATAATATCGTTTCGCATCGTATCGATTCAGCTGAAATTTTATCCAAATTGAACTTTTATGCACCTTCACGACAGCTACGAAATCGAAGTATATTTTCAATAACTCCTTTTCGCACAAACTATGCAAAATATAGCCCCATAAATCGAATGATGTCTATTTATAATCACTATTGCGACTCAATTGATTTTACAATGTCTAAACTGAAACTAAAGCAATATTTTATACACAAAAGAAATTCTAACGCGTAAGAGGATGATTCTGTAAAAGCCGAAATTGCTTCATTTATACTAAATTCACGAAATATACACATTAGTAATTAAGGAAATCTGTAGTCTACATAGATTGACGAAATAAATAAATAAATCTGAAAAGAGACTTTCACGTCCGGAAGGAACGTCGAAAGCTCAGTTCGAAAGGCTTTGAAGTCGGAGATCATCACTGTTATAGGCGGAGATGATTGCATTTTCTTCTCATTGGCATTATGCACAATGCGAGGAAATTTAGAAATTTCATCAGCTTCACATTCGGATAAAACATCGAATGAGTTGCTGCAGTCAATTGAATTTTCGGGTGGAGAAGATACCCTTTTTCGTTTAGCTTTAATTTTTGGCACACGGCCTTTCTGGGAGGACCCAGGCATGTTGGAAGAATTAAATATTTCTTTAGGCTGAATTGTTCTTGAAAAATGTTTTAGTCTTGAAAAAGACTGATTGAGTAGAAAAAGTAGGTAGTCTTGAGAAAGACTGTTGCTGTTGAAAAACTCTAGGTAAACCAGGAGCTATCAAGATTTGTGACCGGTTCGAACGAAGGTTCAAGCCGGTATGGCGCATTTGGTTGATTAATTTACCGCAAACTAGTGCTATTGAAAGGTAACAAAATCCACTAGATTCGAGTTCAACATAGATTAACGAGAATATGATATGTGCAGGAAACAGTTGTTCGGAACAGATCGTGTTGCCAGTTTATTTGGGTCCTAGCTGGATCACTAAAAGTATAAAGAAGAAAATGAAATTATTGAACATTCTATAACTAAAATCTGTATTGTAGGAATTTTTTAATTGCATTTCGGTAATCAAGGAATAATTTTATGAATTTGGATCTAGCACGTTGTCTCCGCAACACCAACAAAACATTGAAATGTAACACCATGCATATTTTTGGAGCGAATTAGTTTTTTGAAACCACGACTAGTTTTATGCATACGAGATTTATTATTATTATTTTTTTTTAATTGCCCACCACACTCCCCCACACCAAAGAACTCATACAAGAGCCCCCTGGTAGTGGACGCAACTTGTCTCAGCCCATGAACAATGGCAACAAAAACAAATAAAACAAACTGAGCTGAGACAGACATTTATTGATGTGCAATTAGGTTAAGATAATTAACTAAGGTGGAATCCCAGTGGAAATAGATTTCCTATTAAGGGATCTAATTATAAATTAAATTAAAGTTAAATACTGCTGACGGATGTTTACTTTAAATTACAAAATAATATCATTAATTAAATATTTCGTTAAGCCTATGGTTAAAGTACTGTTTCAATCTAGCCTTGAAGATGGTACGATTGTCGATTCTCTGCATGTCAAGTGGAAGTGCATTAAATTTGGTAGGGCCAATAAAAAGAATGCGCTTTTGGCCAAGGTTTGTGGCTGCTCGAATGCGTTGCAAGTTACTATTTCGACGTGTTGAACGAGAATGTGTTAAAGTTGTAAAATGTATATTATGCTGCGCGATGGAGTTATGTAGATTGTCGTGTATGAATAATAGTGTTTGTAAGTCACATAAGTGGGCTATGGGTAAAATATTGTGGGCACTTTCAGAGTATAACAACAAAGTCGAATATAAAAGTGGTTTATTAAATATAATTTTCAGGGATCTGTTTTGTAGTGTTTGTAGCTTTTTAAGTAGAGAGCTCGCTGCTCGCCCCCATACCGAGACTAAGTAGTTAAGTTGTGAATGCAAAGTAGTAATTCAACAGAGCTCGCTGGGGAACAAACGCTTTAACTCTCCACAAAATACCACAAGAGGATGCCACACGCTTTTCGACAAATTTTATATGGTGAGTCCAGGATAACGTAGGATCTAAGTGTATACCCAAATATTTGAAACAGTCCACATTTTAAATTGTACAATCTCTAAGTTTGGGATGATGATGTGTTGGTAAAGTTTTCCGTATGGATCGGAAGATCATGTACTTAGTTTTGGAAAGGTTTAGTGATAATAAATTTGCTTTGAAATATTGGTCGAGAACACTTAGATCGTTATCAATCGAGTTAATAATAGTATTGACATCATTGTTGGGATAAAACAGAGCTGTATCATCAGCAAATAGTCTAGGAGTTCCAGTAAGCCTCAACTTACCTAGGTCATTAATATACAACAGAAATAACAAAGGTCCTATATTACTACCTTGAGGGACACCGATTCCAATGGGAGCAAGGCTACTACGTTCACCATCCACAGATACAAATTGCTTTCTATTCGTCAGGTAACTATGAATAACAGAATGAGCAATGCCCCTGATACCGTAACATTCAAGCTTGGCCAGCAATATTGTGTGGTCCCAAGTGTCAAATGCTTTTTTAAGGTAGAGGTTAAGGTTTTTTAGGAATAGAGCACCAACAATGTTTTTACGATCCACTTCGCTCATTATTAGATCAACTAATTCAATTATAGCAGTTTGGGTGCTAGAGCCTTGTCTAAACCCATACTGAAATCTATAGAGGACGCTGTGTTTGTTCAAAAATTCTAATAATCTAGCAACAAATAGTTTTTCGAGGATTTTGTTGAAAACGGACAGTGTAGATATAGGACGATAATTATTACAATCGCAACAGTTACCTGATTTAAAAACAGGGATGACTTTAGCCACTTTGAGACAGTCAGGGTAATAACCAGATTGAACAATTATGTTGAAACATTGAGAAAGGATTCTAGACAAAGCGCAAGAATTTTCTTTTAACATATTGACAGGAATGTTATCAGGGCCACTACTCTTCTTATTATCTAGGCTATGTATCAGCATAATTACTTCGTTTGTTGATGAAGGACGTAAAAATATTGACTCACGGACGCGACGAACATTACTTAAAGGACAAATGTTTGAGGTGGTGGGGATATCATTTGACAGTTTTTGCCCTATACTAGAGAAGAAGACATTAAAAGTCTCACAGACTTCTGCATTATTGTTGATTTTTTTTTTACCATCGACAATTAGATTTATCTGGTCGCTTTTCTTTGCTAAACCAAAAGTGCTTTTTAGGTTTTTCCATAGTTTTGAATGTGGTGTATTAGTAAGAAGGTTCTCATAGAAAGATTTTTTTACCCGTCGTTTTGTGGCATCTACCTTTTTGGATACATGCAATAGCATTTGTTTTAGATGTTGATCCGCGGGATTACTTTTGAGACGTTGAAGGTAATTGCTCTTTATTTTGACTAGAGTCCATAAATCCAAAGTCATCCAGGGACAGTGAGTGCCTTTCACTTGAACTGTTTTAGTTATTGTTTTCATATGACGTTGAAGTAATGAGTTGTATGTGGATGCGATAGATTGAATAGTAGATTCCGCGTCGACAATGACATCAATACCATTAACGAAGCTGGAAAACTCGTGGTTAAGTTGGCGATGGTTAACAATTTTTTTGGTAAGCAACATTGGTTCCCTTTCAGCTGTAATTTTAAAAGTTGTTAAGATCTGAGAGTGGTCACTCAGATTGTTAAATATTGTGTCATTGCGCACTCGATTTACATCGTCCAGTTTGCATAGCACATGATCAAGTATGTTTTCGCTAATTGGTCTGGTAGGAAAAACATTTGTACAAATAAAGTCATAAGATTCCAAGAGTATTTTATATCTTCTAACAATATTGTTATTAGCAAGATTAATTGGGACATTTACATCACCTACAATAGCACACGAGTGCTTCGATTGGACTGAACACAACAAATTTTCTAAATAGGCTGAGAAATTATTGAAATCAAAGCTAGGAGGGCGGTAAATTCCATGAACATCATAAAACTGTCTTTTGATAAACAGTTCGATGTGAATGTGATGAAATCCTTCTGCGGTATAGTTTTTTTACAATTCTATGCTTGATAGTCTGATTGACATACACAGCTAAACCTCCGCTAGAGTGTTGCCTGCACGCGAAAAATGCTTTGAAATGTGGTATTTCATAGAGAGCACAATTGTCGTCTTTTAACCATGTCTCACCAATCACTATAACATCTATAGAAGTTTTACAACTGTCAAGGGTTTGCAAAATTTCATCAAATTTAGAGAGATTGTTTATACCTCTTACGTTCCACTGCAAAAATTTTAGTGTCTGGTTATCATTATTTATATAATTGTCATTAAAATCGTAAATATGGTCGAAAGAAATTTTTTTGATGGTATTAGCCATTGGATATGCATGAATTCAAGTTTTATGCTGGATTGTTACCCAAGTAACAATTTTGGTTATATTGAAGTTTTATAGCGTTTAATAAAACTAATATT
This sequence comes from Topomyia yanbarensis, assembly GCF_030247195.1. Classification (NCBI taxonomy): domain Eukaryota; kingdom Metazoa; phylum Arthropoda; class Insecta; order Diptera; family Culicidae; genus Topomyia; species Topomyia yanbarensis. The sequence continues at coordinate 34,258,761 of NC_080671.1, read as the reverse complement.
TAAAACCTCCCATGCTAACTTTATGGTCTTATGTACTTCCTGGAGGCTGCTATAAACCCATGTTATGACAAATTGGCCCAGTTTTATTGTAATCAATAGAACTTGTTATGCAAACTATCATAGGAGTAATAGTTTTATTACAGTTCTATTCTACTCTTTAGATGTGATATTAAACCAACAGCATAAAACCTTCTCCTGACCTAGCAGTGTGGAAAACCACTATATGAGCGCTATTTAACCATCATAAAACTGTAAAGTCTTCCTGAAGAAGTCCATAAAATTTCGTATGCTATCCATGTTAGAACATTCAGTTTTAAACTGAATTTTTACACTGATTAGATGTATTCAATAAAATTTTATCGTGGTCCCTTAACATCGCATGATGCCAATCATCGAACAAAATGCCATATTGTAAGGTATACATTTTTCACATTTCTTATAAAAGAAATGTATAGAATTCGCTCAAACTTTCAAGATTTTTTCAGAGGCCCGGAGGACCGAGTCTTATATACCAATGGACTCAGCTCGACGATTTGGGACAATGTCTGTGTGTGTGTCTGTGTGTGTGTGTATGTAACGGACAAATTCTCATTCGTGTTTCTCAGCAATGGCTGAACCGATCTTATCCAAACCAATTTTAAATGAAAGAACTAAAAAACAGTAAGAACGCTATTAATTTGTTTTTAATTCTGATGTTTAGTTTCCAAGATATGAATGTTTGAATGTGTAAAAATGGCGTTCTTCGCAGTTTTTTTAAATTATCTACCGAAATTGACAACATAGATTAACAATTTATATAATTTTAGGCAGCTTATACGAATACCTTTCGAACAAGTCATAGATTGTTGAAATCGGACTATTATCAAAAGAGATATTTAACATTAAATGCGGATGAAAGATTTTTATCATTTCCCATTGCCAGAAATATGACCAAAAACATGTAATCGATTATTGACGCCAAAACGGCTTATTTTAGGTCAATAGTATCTTCGGAGAATTTAATGAAGGCAATATGCCCTTTCTTTTGGTATTGTGCTTTTGCTGATTAATCCCCCTATGAGTAAGATATTTTCACAAATTTTCTTGGAAGTGATTATATCTAAATGATGCCTTCAGCAAATTTGTAGCTCTTACTTTTGCGAATAACTTTACTGAAGACTTCAAATATCTATTTTGAATACTTTAAAAGTTATGGCTTGTTGTTTGTGGATTACTCTTTGTCGCCTATTTATTGTTCAATATAGTAATAATCCATTGAAATAAGCCAAACATTATTTCGATAAATCGAATTTTGTATTTCATTTTTCTATCTACAACCGCTAGAAATAATCACCGAACACTTCCAAGTTGTCTGGAAGGAACTTGATAGCTTATCAGTGCAAAAATGTTCATTTGTACGAACCTTCTGACTGCAATTTTTCTAACTTATAACCATCGGATCGATCTGAAACATATCGGAAAATGAAAGCGAAATAAATAACTCCAAGCAACGGCGTAGCCAAGAGAAGGTTTTGGGGTTTAACACCATACAACTCCCCCCCCCCCCCCCCCACCACAAAAAAAAATTGGATTGAAGTTGAAAATTTATTGATGCAGACTGATTTAATTCAATATCACAATAACAATTATCTGATTCGTACATTGATAACCTGGTGTTGTAAACATCATGAGGACTTTTGATAAATTGTCGGAAGGGGGTCCTGATATGTATTGGTCTTGATTTCATAGTTGTCTAATAGCATCAATATCAAATTCCTGCCTGAAAACATTCCAATAGAAAATTCCAGAGTTCTGTAATCAATCATAATCCTCAGACTTATTTTCAAATTGAGCTCGTTTTTGTAGAAATGTACTGTAATAAGGGTCTTTATTAAATAGGAAGCGAAGTTAAAATTGATTTAATGTCTATGAAACATAGAACTGCTCACAGAAAAAAGGCATAACTTTCAACATTTGCTAAAAATGTTTTTGCCTTTCTCATTCACTCTAAAATTCGTCAATCTAATCCCGACCCGGAGGGCCGAATGTCATATGCCAATCGACTGAGTTCGTCGAGATCGGAAAATGTCTCTGTGTATGTGTGTGTATGTGGAAAAAAATGTGACCTCTGTTTCTCAGAGATGGCTGGACCGATTTGCACAAAGTTAGTCTCAAATAAAAGGTACAACCTTCCCATCGGCTGCTATTGAATTTTTTATTGATTGGACTTCCGGTTCCGGGGTTATGAGTTGAAGAATGCAATCACACAGCAAATTCCCATATAAACTGAAATGAAAAAATTTCAAAATCAAATTGTATTTTTGAAGCCAAATGACTTTAAAATGCATGAAACATTGAGATGTTTGACAAAAAATGACTTCTTTGGACTTTGGTACATTTTTGCCTTTCTCATATAGAAAGGTTATGCAATCACTCTAAAAATCGTCAATCATACTGGCCCGGAGGGAGTATGCAGTAAGGGGTTGCTACTTTAAAATTAAAACTAGTTTAAAATTTCTTAACAAGTTGAAAATTTTCGGCAAGACCTGGACCTCCCGGATCATTCTCCATGATCCACCGCTGGTTTCAAGCGATGTTTCAATATCACATAGTATCTCAAGATCGTGGCTGTTGTTCCATTGTAGGTATGTGCAAATCGTACTGAACATATACTATTCATTTACACCATTGTATTGAACATAACCAGCCATGGAATCGTAGTCTGGACAAATGAGAAAAGCACAATTGCACCACTAGGTGGATTAAAACAGGTTTTTATTTTGAGAATTCGTCGAGTTGAGACGAAAACGTAATATGATTAATAACGAGGATAACACTTTCCGAATGTAGAGAGAAATTTATGAAAAATGACGATTTCCATTCGACTCTAGCAGGTTCTGATCGATTTTGATGAGCATTTGATTTTTGTTGTATGACCAATTATATGTATAGGTCAAATGTTTAAAAACAGTAATTTAAGGTCAAGATAGCATCATTTTGAAACCGCCAATTTCGGAGGTTTAGTATCTTCAATGAGTTTTACAAACGTTAAACAGCGCATCATTTGATAAAATAATTTTGACGGTATATCGTCCAAGAAGTATTTATGGTGAATTTTCTCAGGTTAATATTCATGACTACAATAAAGTCTCAACAAATTCGCTAAAGACACGAACTCTGTTACTATTTTCTGAAAAAATAATTTTGCATAATTTTAAAACTTCAAAAATTACGGTTTCGGAATTATGCCGTTTGGACAGTATGATCGAACCAAATTTCTGGCTACGCCGCTGACTTCAAGTAAGTAGAAACAAAGTCGTTCTACACTCGTTCACAAGAAACTTCTTCGAATGCTGAATATCTATTATAATACATTGAAACCCCGATTTTATCAGCCAAATATGAACATATCTTTGATGGGCTCTAGCAGGCGAATAAGACTGAATTCGAGTAAATCCTTTCTTGAGCATGTTTTCCTTATCATGAAGATGGAAATATGCAAAAATAAAAAGTTCATCATAATCAGAAATAGTTATCAGACTACATCAAGGGACGGGAAGATTATTTTAACAGCTTCAGTTTATTATAAAGAAAAAAAATTGCCCGATTTAGTCAATGTCCCCATTTTGTCAGCCTAAAATACACCATGAGATTGATAAAAATGGGTCTTTATTATATGTATTATCCACTGTGTTTCACATTAATAGATACATTTCATTTTTGGGGATTTTTTTTATTGCATCGAACTACAACAATGTTTAGGTAGCTTTCAAGGGGTTATTTTATAGACTTCTTCCAAAATTTGGCGAACCTATTCCAATTCGTATATCAATTAATTGGTATACTTGAGGGTTTATATGTTGCAGATAGAGAAAATGCTGAAATTTTCAGCTTTTTTCCTACACAATATTACGAAAGCTTATTAATACATTTTTCCTAATAAGTTTGTGAAAATTATAAACTATTTGAATTTTTTTAATAGTTTAATTTTTTATTTAACCGTGATTTTTAATAAATAGTGACCATCGCTTCACAACGTAGTCTATTTTGCATGGCTTGCGGTGAGCACGATCTCTCGAATTGCTGAACTGAAAATTATGGAATAGAAATTAGTTTTTAGTATCCTTAACAGATTTAACTCGCCGCGCAGATAGCTCTGAATTAGACCCGCTGGTGCCCTAAGACGATTTCGCTAGATTTTCGGAGCACTGTGCACCCAGTGCATTAACGCAAATGACGGAAGGATATCGAAAAGTTTCGTGAAAATGAAAATTCCCGTAATGATGATGATTTTCCCAAACGCTTCGTTTTCGAGAGGTTTTTATTTGTTCTTTGGCATTAGGATTAGCGATAATAATTCAAATCAAGGATACTACTGGGAAGTCACCTTTAGAAAAAGTCGACGTCGAAGTAAAATTTGGAACTATGCACGCATGTATCATCAGGAGCTGCGATTTCATTTCAACGCTTTTTTTGTGAAAAGGGCGATACTTACAAATGTAAACATAGGGCTTTTTTCATACATGCGAATGAGGGCTTTGAAACGCAACAAATTAACCTAAAAATTTGGATTCTACGATATTGCTTTCTTAAACTACAGCAAAAAATACAACGGGCGAAACTGTATTGTTGTTTGTTTATTTAAAGTTTCGCCCTCCACGCTCCATGCAAACAAACAGGGCGATACTTTTTGAAGTAGAATACTTCTAACGTTTCAATATGGGGTCCCGTTTCAAAAATTTCAGTTGAGAAATTTTCCCAGATTTGAAATGCGAATATCTTCCGTTCTACTGGACGAAATCGCAATATTTTTGCACTATCTGATCGGAAATTTGTGCACGTATTTCGTATTAAATTTCGGAATTACTGCGACTACTATAAATAAACCAAAACAAGGATTTTCAGAAAATCCTTCGAAAACAGCGAGGAAAATGCGCAATTTGCCAGCATATCCCACGCAGAGTCGTCAAAAAGGAGCATGTAAGCGTTTCATTACATGTGGGAATGTTATATATACAGGTCACGCGAGCTTGTTTTGTATCAGTGGGTGCTCGCTTACCACAGGACCAACATGTTCGTCCGGACGGTACAATGAGCGGTATCATGTTTGCGTTCCCGTACCAAGCGTCATCGCAAGGTTCTTTGTGATAAAATCCAGGGAATCACCAAATCTGCCATTCGGCGTCTGGCTCGTCGTGGTGGTGTAAAATGCATCTCCGATTTAATCTACGAATGCTGATGGTATGCAGGAAAATGTCACCCGAGATGCCGTGACCTACACTGAACACGCCAAGCGCAAAACCGCAATGAATGTCGTCTATACTCTGAAGCGGCAGGGACGCACTTTGTATGGATTTGGAAGTTGAAAAGGTAGAACTCACTTGTATCATTATAAAAAAGGCCCTTTTCAGGGCCACCAAAATCATTTCAAAGAATAAATTTGCATTTTCTGTTTCATGGACTGTTTCTCCCTGGAGAGCAATTTGGGTTAAACCCTAAATTATCACAATATATACGCGAACGAAGGTCTTAGTGGAATGTACGTAATGTTTCAAAGATTTTCTTCCATTTAATTCCACATAGTGGAATTAAATGGAAGAAAATCTTTGAAACATTACCCTAAATTATGATTTATTTCAGTACACAAATTGCAAATATGGTCAGAAAGAAACTGGAGTGAAGTAGAAAACATTTTTACTAGGCGCATTCAAAAAAGGTTTCAATTCTCAAACATTTTACCAAAGTGCCGTATTACATTACTCTTTTTACCCTGAGTGTTCGATAACCTCCGTATTGGAAACAATTTCAATTTTGTTCTTTATCAAAAATACGTGGTCGACCAACAAAGGGGTGGAGCTACGAAGAACACATATTGAGGAAAACACAAAAAAGGACGAGCTTACATCGTGCTGTAGTCAGGTATAAAAACTCAGCATGCTGTTGTTCACGATCAGTTCGTTTGCAGCATCAGCATGCAGCAGTTCGTTTGCAGCATCTCCCGCGAAATTCAAACCGCCGTCCGTTTGCTGCTGTCAGAAGAGTTGGCCAAGTACGCCGTCTCAGATGGCACCAAAACTGTTACCATATACACCAGCTCCAAGTAAATTCCGAACACTGCCCAAACAAAAGGCCCTTTTCAGGGCCATCAATTTATCAACAAAGAATCGAATTGAAATTGTGTTATTACAAGCATCCGAAAGTGGTTTGCCAAGAGCGTTCGATGGCAATTGAGCTACTTGTGAACAATATTGTCGCTTTCAAGTAGAATGGCACAAAATAAAAAAGTTATTTGTGTGATTTGTAGACAGGTTAGTGTAATGATTCAATTTACAAAAATCGAACGTTTTCTAACGTTTCGATATAGGTGCTCCGTTTCAAAATTTTCGGCCAGAATGTTGCCTGTTTTTCTAAAAGTGAAAATCTGCTGTTGTACTGAATGAAAACCTTCGACTTTTGCGCTGATTGGAAATTGTTGTGACTAGTTGTGTAGAATGTACAATTACTGAAAATAACAGATTTTGTGAAAGCAGTGGTTGGCCCGAACAATTCGATTCCAAGCGAGCCAGTTTTCGTTGGAAGGTCCATCTCTGACAATAGAAATAAACTATTTTATTTTGAATTCAACTACAACTTCCTTGAAAACAGCACAGTTAAAAAACTTTTGGGAAAAACGCGCAAACCTAAATTTTCCACTATAATCAAAACTAGTGCCCCCGCCGCACAGCATCATCAAGATTGATAGTAATTCAAGCCGGGAGGAAAGGGGGAGGGAGGTTGTAAGGCAATGGAAAATTTCATGTATAATAATAATACTTTATAATTGGCTGGTTCTGAAAACAACTTGTTGGTTTGTGGTTTATTTTGGGTCACAATTTAGGTCCGCTCGATTTCTGATAGCTGTGAATTTTTCGCAGGGCGACAGTTTCTGTTCGGTAGCGATGAGGCTTCTTAACGCCAACCGTGACTGGGGCACTTTTACACGGCCTTCGTTGCCAACCAGCTCCCTGTCAAGGACGACGTCTCTGTACAGCCAGCATCACTGCCATGAAAGGTAAAACATTGATTTTGAACCGATTGATTAGAAGCTGTATTTAGTTACAAAATGTCGATTTTCTGAATGATATGATATTAAATCATCCCACAAGATGCAAAACGTCGTGTGGAATGCTTGAATATCGAGCATAGTGCCGAACATAATTCTTTGTTTGGGGCTTTATAGCTATAACGCCCCATATATGTCGGTCGCTGTCAAACTCCATATGATGGTATAGGGTTGCCAGGAGGCTGTTGCCAACTGCTTGCGGGCAGCCTTTCCTCCGGTGGACTTACGAGCGGTCTGTTTGGTACAGGCCATGTAGCGAAAAATGCTGATCTGCTACTTCTCTGATGCTGGTAGTAGGACGACGGTTAAACGCTCGTTTGCGTGCCTTCATTCATAAAAGTTCAACAATATTTTCAAAGAATGTTGCAAATTGTCAACTTGATAATTCCAAAAATACTCCAAATAAACTATGAATGTGCTAAAGTCGACAGAATCGCATAGAAATTGCTTATTCCAGAGCAGAATTTACCGGTCTAAAGTGTATTCTACTTCACTCCGGTTATGTCTCTGACATTACCCACCCATCTTTTTTTTGCTAGCAGTTTAGAGGCGAAACTGTTATTTCCGTATTTTTTTAGGATTATCAAGCTGATACCAGCTGTATATAGTAACAATGATCGCTATTGAAAAAAACACGGACGAAATCGGTGGTGTAGAACGGTAGTTATTATAAAAAAAACGTAAGGGCGATACTTCAATGCTGATAGGTGGGACCGAAAAAGTAAACAATCGCCAAAGGGGCGATACTATCATTTTGTCAATTTCAATAGCAGAAACAAATTTTAATTATATAATTTCAAATACTTTATGAAGTTTTGGGTTTCGATCACTGAATCATGCAATCTAGGATGTAAAAAACACAATAGATCTTAAATAGGAAATAAAACCAAGTCTGGAAATATTCGCTGTTGATTTTCTTTGAATGGTATCACTGCTAGTATCGCCCTTTTCAAGAAAAAGCGTTAATTTCTTAGTTCTCAGTCGCGTTGGAAATTTGAGTAAAGTATAAACTTCAAATCGATTAAAAAAAATTGATTTTTTTGGCTCAGTACAATATATAACCCCTTTAGGAAAATTCAGTTTTCCCACCACAATTTAGATATTTTATTAACAGAGCATTAACAATAATTCTTTGGTATGTCTATTTTAAGGGCCACTTTTTCGCTTTCCCATTGATTTGGTTTAAGATTTCTAACACTGATGTTGTCCTATGCTGATTTGAGCGATTCTCTGAGTCCTGCCAGTATCCTATGTAGTATGTGTTATCAAAAACATCGTGAAGCATCAAGTTCTAAATGTTCTCAATATAATATCCGAAGAGAGTGATAAGAGTTATAAGAAATGTCTCATCACACTGTTAGGTGGATTAAAAGCGTTTTTCAAATTGGATTCAAATTTGTTATGCATTTCTAGAGTGATCTGACCCTAGAGTGATCTGTTGCAACGGCTGTTTTTGTCGGCAAAGTCAATTTTTGTAAACAGCCAAAAAACAAATTGCAACCCTCTCGTGATTGACAACTGCAACAGCACGCAAAAAAAAAGCTCTCACCTTTATTTACCATCTTGATAATCATCCTGGAAAAACGAGAAAAACAAACCAATCCTCCTGTCAGCGGTTGTTCAGAAATTCTTATTAACCTGCAAAGACGAAATAATCCTGACTTGGTTCGTCTTCTGCTTTGGGTCAAAAGAAATTGAGGAAGAATTCCATTTCCAAATGGAATTTTCGAAGTAGCTTAGTTGCACTACAGTTACTATATTACATGCAAATAAACAATAAGATTCGAGCTTCTGATGACAATTTTATAACTCTTTACTATAGCTCATACCTTTCATAAGAGTAATTATTTTTCAGAGGTTTTAATATAGACATTCCAAAACCTGAATACGTGCAATAATCTCCGATAAAACTGTTTTATAACTTAATTTCTTGTTGTATGTTAGATTTATTCTAGTTTTAACAAAGTATATAGAACCGTTTCACAACCACTATATAAACTTGTAACCTAAAGCTTTATCGTGGAAGTCATAACATAGTTTTATAGTGAAATTTAGGAACAAATGAAATGACAGCTGCATAAAACCATAATAAAATCACCGGTTTCAAGGATTCCTTCATAAAACCAGGATAAAACAATGATAAATCCCCAAGGCATTTAAATTGTTACTTGGGTTAACTACATTCTTAATTTCGTTTTTGCTTAGGGGCAGATTGTTGTGGTGAAGAAGAGGCAGATTTTGCACTTTTGTAATTATTTATGATTCGATCAAGGTCATGTTTGCTACCAATTCTTTCAATCTTAGAATGTTCATCCTTTTTTACTAAAATCATTCCTCCACGACCAGGCCATACAAATTTAATGTTAAGAAGTTTTTGGGATTCACGCATTTCTTTTAACAATTCTAATAACAAGGCTGACAGTTCTTCGCGGATCGCGACTTTCATTGCATTTCCGTATACATTTAGTGCTTCATCAATCGTCGTAGTTAACAATGGGCCAAAGTTGCTTTTTGTCAAGCAACAATTCTTTCAAATCTGTGTTTTTGAAACCAACTCCAATCGGAATTATAGCATTATTATTTTTATTGTTAGAGTACAATCTGGTTGACGAAACAAGGGAATCAGAGGACAAATTAACACCGGTACATTTAAACGTTTTCAGCACGAGATCAGTTACATTTTCGTTAGGCAGTGAGGGTAAACCAAGTATCATTACATCATTTTCTATTGTTTTCTTATTTTCTTTATCAAAATTCATTTCAAGTTTATTGACAGTGGTAAAAAGCGACAACTGAGAAGATTTTAAAGCGTTAGGTTCATGTGTTAAACGTTCATTCTCAGATTTTAAATCTTTTAACTCCGACACGATAGTATCGAACTTCTCAGACAGAAAATTCTGAGACGACTCTATAGCATTAGTTAGCATTTTGACCTCCTCCGTCACTTGCTGCATTTGAGCAGACACAACACTGGCCACAGTCGCATTTAGTTTGCTGCTAATTGATGATATAAAAGAATTTTCATTATTTTGCGTTTATAGATATCTGTACATTTTACCGAGCAAAAGTAAGCTTTTTGTTTAATTCGTTTTGCTGCCACACCCGTAATGCCTCGGCATTTCAAGTGAACAGCAGCAAAACAATACAAACATATCAAAAGCTCATTTTGGTCGGATTCTAGTTGCTGACAAACTCCACAAGTCATTTTACTTTCCCAATCCATACCGATCGTGAACGCTAGACACAGGCACTATAAAACACAGATCAACAATTTACGAAATAAAACAAAGCAAAAATAAATAAATAAATAAATAAATAGAGAGCACATCAATGAGGTTAAAAAAAACCCAAATGGGAAAAAAACCTTGAATGAAACCATTAACCAGAGTTTACGAGATTTATTATTTAGAATTTCAGGAACTTGGTCACGACTTTCGTCAATCACTCAGTTCACGAATTTTTTCCGCGTGACTTCTCCATGATCCAAATACCCAAAAAAAATTCCTGTTAGAAACGATAAACTTTAGTTTTATGTTTTGTGTAGTAGCCTCCCTATTTCTAAACCCACCTAATCTCTTTGCTTCAGGGAAATGATGAGAAGACATCGTACGGCATGACAGAAATCTCAGAATAACATGGGGAGCTATGCCATTTTGTTCTGATTTCTGCAACAGAATTTATGAAATTCTAAACCAGTTTTATTTGGAAAGTAGCTTGATTGCATCGTTTGTACATTGTTAGTACTATTCAATCTACTGAATTTGCATCAACATAGAACGACATTTTTTCAAACTGCTCAACCTTTCAATCAAAATTGTATGAGCAATACGGAAATCGATAAAAATATCGGAAACATCATACTTTTCCATGCCACTCGTTTTCATTCCCGACATTTCCAACATAAACACAAAACACTTGTAAGCGGCAAGTGAAATCACATCCAGAGCGTATTGTAAGCATCTTCCAATGTGCGCATATAAATATTTGCTCCCCCGGTCTGGCGCTGGTTGGATCTGGTGGAAAACGCCACGGGGACGGAGAAAAGTTCTCCAGTTCCACTTGAGTCGGTTCAGTTCAGTTGCAACCAACCGAATTCGCCTACTCGCTTTCGCTGACAAGCTTTCAGCAGCACTGTCACTTGGACATGACGGTTTTTCTGTACCTACATAAACATGTACACAGTTTGTGCAACACTCTGGGAAGCCAATTTCGTGAACTTACAACTACAATGCTGTGACATCGCAGGATTTTCTATGGAAACTCTATCGTCTAGATTAGATGTTTGCTGCTGACAAGTACAACTGTTGGTTGAAAAAAAATGGTAAACTTTTGCCGTTTGAAGTTGAACCAGATCGAACTTTACAAACTATCATGAGGCTCCATATGAAACAATTGGATGGAGAAGCTCGGTTGCATAGCAAAGATTGTAGTCCTTCTGTATGACTCTTTCGAGTAGCAGCAGGGGGAAAACTTAACGAAAGTAAACTAGAAGTGCCATAACAATGGCAGTCTCTAAGTTTTTATCCTTTTCTTAGCCCACCTCTGCCATCACGTATATTGATTTCCTTTATTCCACCAAATGAACCCATGAACCAATCATATGACCTAGATATGCACTTGGCCCACTCTTCTTATCGCTTCTTATCAGTGCAAGTGTCCCACAATCAGACTGACGCGATCTCGGTTATGGGCTACCCATCTGTCGAACGCATATCATCTAGTATTTTTTTTTTGGTTTCCACACATGCCGATTAACCATTAACACATTTTATGGTGGTCGGCTGTATTTTCACATCAATTGTTTCCGAAACGAAAACGTTTCATCCAGTTTGCGGACACATTTCTTGGTTAATGGATGTGCCGATAGATGTGTTTGTCTATGCCGGTGTAGGAACTGATGCGGAATTGTTTAATGGCAAAACGGATTTCAATTTCTAGCCAATTAGTCAGTGATTGTTTATTGTATAAGAAAGAATTTATTTATTTCATATCGATTCGTCATCAGTTAATTTAATATTCAGATGCAAACGTTTAGTTTAGCTTACATGATCTTGACATTCACCATTAAAAATCTGTTTTTGAAGTTTTCAAGTATGAAGAAATTTTTTATCCCGTTACCCTCTCAGTTACCACAACAAAGAAATATATTCATACTAATGATGCTACAAAACTTGGCTAATTAAAATCCTGTGCTAGTCTCAGCGCAATAACTCAATCTTTCTAAAGTAAGCCCTAGTGACCCCGCAGATATCTAATTATTTACATAAAACTTATCGATCAAACTTCCATCGTCATCGTGGTTGTGGTAAAACAAGCTGAAGCAGCCTAGCAAACATCATTATCATCATCTGATTCCTTGTTTTACCCCCAATTCAAACATCCAGCTACGCCCGCTCTTAAAATATTTACCAAAGTTTGCCGGCTGATGTGCCACCCTCGGTTCCATCCTTTATATGTTGCACCACCGGAAAAGGCCGCTTCGGGGCGTGTTGAAATACGCCAATAAAGTGGTTGGATCTTGGTTGGAGTCCATACTAGCTAGGACTAGGATGGGCGCATCTTACGCGTCGTTGCTGTTATCAAATCGATCTCGTTTTTTTGTCGAGCGCTACTGCTATGTAAATATTTGGCCAAAGCGAGGAAAACAACGTCAGTTTATCTTGCCGATCTATCTGCAATTGGAGGGAAAACGTGGATTCGGTTAAGAAAGCATCCATCCAGGCACAGCAATTGATAGTGGAAAGGGTGTGCGTATGTGGGTTCAGCGCCGGCTTTCCGTAAGGGGAACATTGGGCTAGTGGCAGGGGCCGGCGCGTTCGTGTAACGCTGTGTACTATTTCATATTTTATCACATTTTCATAAGATTCGTGTTCAGTAAAGTTTAAAAAAATACTCAGTCGAAAATTATAATAAAAGGAACAAACATATCTTGCATAAAAATTAAACGGTACTTGATTCCGTTTGTACACGTATGTGTCACGTGGCAACTTGGTTGTCATATGCACACAGCGTGGTCTGAGCATAGAAAATATGCTGTGAATGATCGTTTAGTCATACTTCGGTTACGTATCCCTTATATATGTGGATATTGACATTATAAATTTTTCTACGTCGTTTTAGTACACGTTATTGTTTTCGAATGGAAGGTTTTCCCAAGATCTACGGTGGGGTTGCAGACATTTTTTTTTAACTTTGGTTGGCTATTTCTCGCATCTGGCAGCTGTGGATGCCGACAAAAATTGAATTCCAAAACAAAATGGAACTGAATTTGTGAAAAATTAGTTGACAAATAAAATTATAATTTTTTCTTTCATCTAGAATGATTCTCGCTTTTTTTGAAAAATTATCTATGAGTAATATTAGCGATATTTCCGGTTCTGAGGTGTTCTATTGCTCAGTACCAGTATTCACAAAAAACGGTGGGTACTACGAATCCTAGGCTCTCGTATGCATCTAATTCACTATCACTGTCAGCCAGTTATGAACCCTTAATTGAAAAATTATCTCAAAAACTCATCGTAGGGGTTAAGTTAAGCAGTTTTTGAATGGTAGGTAACACCGCAAATCATGTTTTGTTTCCAGAGACGTTCTACAAAAATCTTCGTCACCGAGTCGTTTGTCGTTACATAGAAAAATTACAGAATGTTATTGAAATGATACACTATGATATACAAAAGTTTTGATCAATTCGCTTCACGCAAAGTTCTAAAGAATTTCGCAAAAATGTGTTTTTTTACCGCCTCTTAAGAACATTTCAGAAGAAATCAATTTTTTTTAGAATTCATGTCAATTCAAAAATTTCAGAAGATTTCTGGTGATTTTAAAATATCTCTGAAGATTTCAGAGAATTTCAGTAAAATTTTAGGAGATTTCAGAAATTGACAAAAGATCTCTGATAATTCCAGAAGGTTTTGGAAAATTTCGGAATATTTCGAATGATTTCAGAATATTCCAAAAAATTTCCGAACATTTCAAATAATTTCAAAAATGCAGAAGATTTCAGAAGATTTCAGAAGATTTCGGAAGATTTCAGAAGATTTCAGAAGATTTCAGAAGATTTCAGGAGATTTCAGAAGATTTCAGAAGATTTCAGAAGATTTCAGAAGATTTCAGCAGATTTCAGAAGATTTCAGAAGATTTCAGAAGATTTCAGAAGATTTCAGAAGATTTCAGAAGATTTCAGAAGATTTCAGAAGATTTCAGAAGATTTCAGAAGATTTCAGAAGATTTCAGAAGATTTCAGAAGATTTCAGAAGATTTCAGAAGATTTCAGAAGATTTCAGAAGATTTCAGAAGATTTCAGAAGATTTCAGAAGATTTCAGAAGATTTCAGAAGATTTCAGAAGATTTCAGAAGATTTCAGAAGATTTCAGAAGATTTCAGAAGATTTCAGAAGATTTCAGAAGATTTCAGAAGATTTCAGAAGATTTCAGAAGATTTCAGAAGATTTCAGAAGATTTCAGAAGATTTCAGAAGATTTCAGAAGATTTCAGAAGATTTCAGAAGATTTCAGAAGATTTCAGAAGATTTCAGAAGATTTCAGAAGATTTCAGAAGATTTCAGAAGATTTCAGAAGATTTCAGAAGATTTCAGAAGATTTCAGAAGATTTCAGAAGATTTCAGAAGATTTCAGAAGATTTCAGAAGATTTCAGAAGATTTCAGAAGATTTCAGAAGATTTCAGAAGATTTCAGAAGATTTCAGAAGATTTCAGAAGATTTCAGAAGATTTCAGAAGATTTCAGAAGATTTCAGAAGATTTCAGAAGATTTCAGAAGATTTCAGAAGATTTCAGAAGATTTCAGAAGATTTCAGAAGATTTCAGAAGATTTCAGAAGATTTCAGAAGATTTCAGAAGATTTCAGAAGATTTCAGAAGATTTCAGAAGATTTCAGAAGATTTCAGAAGATTTCAGAAGATTTCAGAAGATTTCAGAAGATTTCAGAAGATTTCAGAAGATTTCAGAAGATTTCAGAAGATTTCAGAAGATTTCAGAAGATTTCAGAAGATTTCAGAAGATTTCAGAAGATTTCAGAAGATTTCAGAAGATTTCAGAAGATTTCAGAAGATTTCAGAAGATTTCAGAAGATTTCAGAAGATTTCAGAAGATTTCAGAAGATTTCAGAAGATTTCAGAAGATTTCAGAAGATTTCAGAAGATTTCAGAAGATTTCAGAAGATTTCAGAAGATTTCAGAAGATTTCAGAAGATTTCAGAAGATTTCAGAAGATTTCAGAAGATTTCAGAAGATTTCAGAAGATTTCAGAAGATTTCAGAAGATTTCAGAAGATTTCAGAAGATTTCAGAAGATTTCAGAAGATTTCAGAAGATTTCAGAAGATTTCAGAAGATTTCAGAAGATTTCAGAAGATTTCAGAAGATTTCAGAAGATTTCAGAAGATTTCAGAAGATTTCAGAAGATTTCAGAAGATTTCAGAAGATTTCAGAAGATTTCAGAAGATTTCAGAAGATTTCAGAAGATTTCAGAAGATTTCAGAAGATTTCAGAAGATTTCAGAAGATTTCAGAAGATTTCAGAAGATTTCAGAAGATTTCAGAAGATTTCAGAAGATTTCAGAAGATTTCAGAAGATTTCAGAAGATTTCAGAAGATTTCAGAAGATTTCAGAAGATTTCAGAAGATTTCAGAAGATTTCAGAAGATTTCAGAAGATTTCAGAAGATTTCAGAAGATTTCAGAAGATTTCAGAAGATTTCAGAAGATTTCAGAAGATTTCAGAAGATTTCAGAAGATTTCAGAAGATTTCAGAAGATTTCAGAAGATTTCAGAAGATTTCAGAAGATTTCAGAAGATTTCAGAAGATTTCAGAAGATTTCAGAAGATTTCAGAAGATTTCAGAAGATTTCAGAAGATTTCAGAAGATTTCAGAAGATTTCAGAAGATTTCAGAAGATTTCAGAAGATTTCAGAAGATTTCAGAAGATTTCAGAAGATTTCAGAAGATTTCAGAAGATTTCAGAAGATTTCAGAAGATTTCAGAAGATTTCAGAAGATTTCAGAAGATTTCAGAAGATTTCAGAAGATTTCAGAAGATTTCAGAAGATTTCAGAAGATTTCAGAAGATTTCAGAAGATTTCAGAAGATTTCAGAAGATTTCAGAAGATTTCAGAAGATTTCAGAAGATTTCAGAAGATTTCAGAAGATTTCAGAAGATTTCAGAAGATTTCAGAAGATTTCAGAAGATTTCAGAAGATTTCAGAAGATTTCAGAAGATTTCAGAAGATTTCAGAAGATTTCAGAAGATTTCAGAAGATTTCAGAAGATTTCAGAAGATTTCAGAAGATTTCAGAAGATTTCAGAAGATTTCAGAAGATTTCAGAAGATTTCAGAAGATTTCAGAAGATTTCAGAAGATTTCAGAAGATTTCAGAAGATTTCAGAAGATTTCAGAAGATTTCAGAAGATTTCAGAAGATTTCAGAAGATTTCAGAAGATTTCAGAAGATTTCAGAAGATTTCAGAAGATTTCAGAAGATTTCAGAAGATTTCAGAAGATTTCAGAAGATTTCAGAAGATTTCAGAAGATTTCAGAAGATTTCAGAAGATTTCAGAAGATTTCAGAAGATTTCAGAAGATTTCAGAAGATTTCAGAAGATTTCAGAAGATTTCAGAAGATTTCAGAAGATTTCAGAAGATTTCAGAAGATTTCAGAAGATTTCAGAAGATTTCAGAAGATTTCAGAAGATTTCAGAAGATTTCAGAAGATTTCAGAAGATTTCAGAAGATTTCAGAAGATTTCAGAAGATTTCAGAAGATTTCAGAAGATTTCAGAAGATTTCAGAAGATTTCAGAAGATTTCAGAAGATTTCAGAAGATTTCAGAAGATTTCAGAAGATTTCAGAAGATTTCAGAAGATTTCAGAAGATTTCAGAAGATTTCAGAAGATTTCAGAAGATTTCAGAAGATTTCAGAAGATTTCAGAAGATTTCAGAAGATTTCAGAAGATTTCAGAAGATTTCAGAAGATTTCAGAAGATTTCAGAAGATTTCAGAAGATTTCAGAAGATTTCAGAAGATTTCAGAAGATTTCAGAAGATTTCAGAAGATTTCAGAAGATTTCAGAAGATTTCAGAAGATTTCAGAAGATTTCAGAAGATTTCAGATTTCAGAAGATTTCAGAAGATTTCAGAAGATTTCAGAAGATTTCAGAAGATTTCAGAAGATTTCAGAAGATTTCAGAAGATTTCAGAAGATTTCAGAAGATTTCAGATTTCAGAAGATTTCAGAAGATTTCAGAAGATTTCAGAAGATTTCAGAAGATTTCAGAAGATTTCAGAAGATTTCAGAAGATTTCAGAAGATTTCAGAAGATTTCAGAAGATTTCAGAAGATTTCAGAAGATTTCAGAAGATTTCAGAAGATTTCAGAAGATTTCAGAAGATTTCAGAAGATTTCAGAAGATTTCAGAAGATTTCAGAAGATTTCAGAAGATTTCAGAAGATTTCAGAAGATTTCAGAAGATTTCAGAAGATTTCAGAAGATTTCAGAAGATTTCAGAAGATTTCAGAAGATTTCAGAAGATTTCAGAAGATTTCAGAAGATTTCAGAAGATTTCAGAAGATTTCAGAAGATTTCAGAAGATTTCAGAAGATTTCAGAAGATTTCAGAAGATTTCAGAAGATTTCAGAAGATTTCAGAAGATTTCAGAAGATTTCAGAAGATTTCAGAAGATTTCAGAAGATTTCAGAAGATTTCAGAAGATTTCAGAAGATTTCAGAAGATTTCAGAAGATTTCAGAAGATTTCAGAAGATTTCAGAAGATTTCAGAAGATTTCAGAAGATTTCAGAAGATTTCAGAAGATTTCAGTAGATTTCAGAAGATTTCAGAAGATTTCAGAAGATTTCAGAAGATTTCAGAAGATTTCAGAAGATTTCAGAAGATTTCAGAAGATTTCAGAAGATTTCAGAAGATTTCAGAAGATTTCAGAAGATTTCAGAAGATTTCAGAAGATTTCAGAAGATTTCAGAAGATTTCAGAAGATTTCAGAAGATTTCAGAAGATTTCAGAAGATTTCAGAAGATTTCAGAAGATTTCAGAAGATTTCAGAAGATTTCAGAAGATTTCAGAAGATTTCAGAAGATTTCAGTAGATTTCAGAAGATTTCAGAAGATTTCAGAAGATTTCAGAAGATTTCAGAAGATTTCAGAAGATTTCAAAAGATTTCAGAAGATTTCAGAATATTTCAGAAGATTTCAGAAGATTTTAGAAGATTTCAGAATATTTCAAAAGATTTCAGAAGATTTCAGAATATTTCAGAAGATTTCAGAAGATTTCTGAAGATTTTAGAAGATTTCAGAAGATTTCAGAAGATTTCAGAAGATTTCAGAAGATTTCAGAAGATTTCAGAAGATTTCAGAAGATTTCAGAAGATTTCAGAAGATTTCAGAAGATTTCAGAAGATTTCAGAAGATTTCAGAAGATTTCAGAAGATTTCAGAAGATTACAGAAGATTTCAGAAGATTTCAGAAGATTTCAGAAGATTTCAGAAGATTTCAGAAGATTTCAGAAGATTTCAGAAGATTTCAGAAGATTTCAGAAGATTTCAGAAGATTTCAGAAGATTTCAGAAGATTTCAGAAGATTTCAGAAGATTTCAGAAGATTTCAGAAGATTTCAGAAGATTTCAGAAGATTTCAGAAGATTTCAGAAGATTTCAGAAGATTTCAGAAGATTTCAGAAGATTTCAAAAGATTTCAGAAGATTTCAGAAGATTTCAGAAGATTTCAGAAGATTTCAGAAGATTTCAGAAGATATCAGAAGATTTCAGAAGATTTCAGAAGATTTCAGAAGATTTCAGAAGATTTCAGAAGATTTCAGAAGATTTCAGAAGATTTCAGAAGATTTCAGAAGATTTCAGAAGATTTCAGAAGATTTCAGAAGATTTCAGAAGATTTCAGAAGATTTCAGAAGATTTCAGAAGATTTCAGAAGATTTCAGAAGATTTCAGAAGATTTCAGAAGATTTCAGAAGATTTCAGAAGATTTCAGAAGATTTCAGAAGATTTCAGAAGATTTCAGAAGATTTCAGAAGATTTCAGAAGATTTCAGAAGATTTCAGAAGATTTCAGAAGATTTCAGAAGATTTCAGAAGATTTCAGAAGATTTCAGAAGATTTCAGAAGATTTCAGAAGATTTCAGAAGATTTCAGAAGATTTCAGAAGATTTCAGAAGATTTCAGAAGATTTCAGAAGATTTCAGAAGATTTCAGAAGATTTCAGAAGATTTCAGAAGATTTCAGAAGATTTCAGAAGATTTCAGAAGATTTCAGAAGATTTCAGAAGATTTCAGAAGATTTCAGAAGATTTCAGAAGATTTCAGAAGATTTCAGAAGATTTCAGAAGATTTCAGAAGATTTCAGAAGATTTCAGAAGATTTCAGAAGATTTCAGAAGATTTCAGAAGATTTCAGAAGATTTCAGAAGATTTCAGAAGATTTCAGAAGATTTCAGAAGATTTCAGAAGATTTCAGAAGATTTCAGAAGATTTCAGAAGATTTCAGTAGATTTCAGAAGATTTCAGAAGATTTCAGAAGATTTCAGAAGATTTCAGAAGATTTCAGAAGATTTCAGAAGATTTCAGAAGATTTCAGAAGATTTCAGAAGATTTCAGAAGATTTCAGAAGATTTCAGAAGATTTCAGAAGATTTCAGAAGATTTCAGAAGATTTCAGAAGATTTCAGAAGATTTCAGAAGATTTCAGAAGATTTCAGAAGATTTCAGAAGATTTCAGAAGATTTCAGAAGATTTCAGAAGATTTCAGCAGATTTCAAATGATTTCAGAAGATTTCAGAAGATTTCAGAAGATTTCAGAAGATTTCAGAAGATGTCAGAAGATTTCAGAAGATTTCAGAAGATTTCAGAAGATTTCAGAAGATATCAGAAGATTTCAGAAGATTTCAGAAGATTTCAGAAGATTTCAGAAGATTTCAGAAGATTTCAGAAGATTTCAGAAGATTTCAGAAGATTTCAGAAGATTTCAGAAGATTTCAGAAGATTTCAGAAGATTTCAGAAGATTTCAGAAGATTTCAGAAGATTTCAGAAGATTTCAGAAGATTTCAGCAGATTTCAAATGATTTCAGAAGATTTCAGAAAATTTCAGAAGATTTCAGAAGATTTCAGAAGATGTCAGAAGATTTCAGAAGATTTCAGAAGATTTCAGAAGATTTCAGAAGATATCAGAAGATTTCAGAAGATTTCAGCAGAACTACAGATCATTCAGAAAACTTCAGAATATTACAGAAGATTTCGGAAGATTTGTGTATACTTTGAAAGATTTTAAAAAAATTTCAGAAGATTTCCGCAAGCTTTTCAGAAGTTTCCATAAGATTTCTGGTGATCATGACGTTGCACCGTACAAACAGGTGTCCAAAAACGTTATATCTCGTATGCTTTCGCAAAAAGTTTGTTTTAGTTTTTAATAGTTTTTAATAGGCGTATCAAGCTTTAAAAACCTTAAGGGGCGGAGGGAGGGGCGGTGTAAGATATTTAGGGTGAAACAACTGTTTTTTTTGTTTGTTTTTAGGTGAATCTCCGGGGGTACCTCGGAAAAATGCTATCTACTACTCAAAATCTACTGGATCAACCGCTTTAAAATTTCGCACAGTCCCTCTTCGCATCATTCTCCGCGGGAGCCAAAATAATAATAATAATAATAAAATTATCATTATTACTAATTTAGCTTCAAAGTGCTACGAAAAATTCAAACATCCAAAAAAGTAAAAGCTTAGATCACATGTGCTTTCTAACCCCTTAAACTGATAGGGACGGAGAGAGAATGCAAGTCGCAAAAGAGACAGACAAATATTTTAAGATGTATATTTGCATAGACGTAAATAGAGAGGAGTGTCGATATGACCAATGGAATTTAAGGGTATTGTCGTTCTTTCAATTGATTGCTATACTAATATATCCTCTATATATTTATCGTTCGTTCGGAATTCTCGTTCCGGAGATACACCGAGACTGGAGCTAAACCAGTATCAGAATCAATATCAAAAAATGCTTCGCAAAACCCACTTCAAATATATTAGATTGAAAAATACGGATTTACACATCAAGCATAAAAATCTGTAAAAAAAATCTTCATTATGAAAACCCCAAAGAAACATCCGATTCTTACTAAGAAGTGTTGGTTTGCCAACTTTTTATCTCAAAAGTATCGCGATATACGGTAGCTCCAGCATACGAATTTTATCCAATTATTTTATCCTTTCCGAGATTTGCAGTTGAGATTCTAATATATTTAAAGTGAGTTTTACGAATCGTGTTCTATCCTTGCGAGTTTTATTTTCGGCCAGTCAAATATTCTTGGCCCCCAAAACTACTTTCGACTATTGCGGAACTCATGATTTAAGGCATGAAAATTCTTGAAATTACAAATAATCCCTATTGGTAAAATACCAATTTCAGGTATTTGATCAGATTGATTATGTAAAAGGTACCTTGGGGTTCAACTCAGTACCTGCCCAGTAATGTTGTATGTATCAGATATCCCTAGTAACAGGAACAGTTGAGAAGATGCATGTAACGTCTTTTTTCATAATGTTTATCTTCAGACAACTATATTACACAATTTGGTCAAATATTTTTCCTGGATACTAAGTAATTTCATAGCTAGAGTATGTATAAACATCAAGTATAGAATTGAATCAACTTGAAGTTGATGTAATTTTCGAGCCCAGGTCTTTTGTGTTTTGACACGTAGTTATCTGGTTTTCATAGGTACACAGAGTGCTCTGAGTGTGAGGAACATTAAGCCAGGATTTAATAAAATAGAATGGCGCGGATCAACAGCATTTTCTTTATACGACTGCCGCTATCAACACCCGAAAAAATCTATCCAAATCTTATATTTAAACATATCCACTTATCCGTACTGCGTTGTGAATTATTTAATAGAATCTACGGTGGTGAGCGCTGAAAGATCGTGTAGTATTAATACGATTGTGTTTTCGAACAGTTTTGAACGGCTTTTTGCTCAATGTAATGTTTCAGGTCGTCTTGGTGAATGCAACGAACTTTCCACATAAAACAGTACACCATTATTTACATGATCAATCAGGATACATGTAATTACCACGCATTATTTTCTTTGAATGAATATTCCACGAAAAGATTATCGAAAATATTGAACACCTAATGTAAACTGCTGGTATGTTTCACAGCGGGTGGAACAGCTTAAAACTTTTGCATCTCGCACCAACCGATACCTTCAGTAGAAATAAGAATAAACGTTCATTGTTTTCGGTTCATTTTGGTAATGTGTGCTGCGGATAAATTTGTTTTGAATTTTTGCTGTACACGTAGTGCATTTATTCTTACTGTTATAATGAGAGGTTGGAAGCAAATAGCCCCCAAGTATTATGTTCACATTAACTAGAAAGCTTTCGATTGTATTAGCAACACGAATATGAATATTCGTGTTGCTGATACATTTTCCTGTTAAATAAGTGTAAACATTTGTGAACTAGCAGTCCACGCGCAAACATTTTTAACAAAGAAGTTTGGGCCACTGGCCTGCAGTTTTTGGGGTTTTTTTTCTGCATTTAATTATACATATATTGATTACACCCATAGACGTAAATATATTTAGCCCTGGAGATGGAAGGTAATAGCTCTACCGTGTAGCCATCGGCTTGTTACAAGAATACCATGTATATCTAAAATCGTCTTCCTATACAATGCACCCTGCACGAATAAATCCACGTATCAATTGCAATCCTTTCTCACTTCCACAAAAAAAAAATTCGTTTAATTCTTCCCTGATTTGTAAAATATGTTTTCAAACTTAAAATATCCGAACTATCAAAAGAAGTGGAATGCACAGTGTTTTTCTTGCCAAGATCGTGCGATATATTAATTACGCCTAAATCGTTAAATTTGGGTCAAGGACGTGTGCGGAGAAATTTTCGGACATTCCAAGCTCTTTCATATGCTGTTGTTATTTTAATGATGAATGACCACTACAAACTTTCTTACAAGTGCATATGTTAAAATTATATCTTCGGCAAAGATGCCTAACAAGTTTTTGCCAACAACTTTGCTGAAGACACAAATAATATCTTCAACGATATTGCTGATTGTTTGTGGATGATCCCTATAAAGGCAACTCATAATTTAACATTTTCAAAATCATTTTAACTAGGTCGGTATGTTCCGCAAAAAAGTTTGAATTATCAAAATGGAAAACATTCTATATTAAAGCAATGGCTTATCTCATCTATTTTCAAAATATTTTGGCAATTCTTGAAAAAAGTGTTTCAAATGGTGATTGATTGTTCACGTGGAAACGGCTAAGTTTACATCAATCATATTTTCGGACTACTCAAGGTTAGGTTTATCATTTGCTGCTTTGATTTTCATGATCAATCCTCCTAAAAGTGAGATTCGCGAAATAATTTTTTTGATGAAAAAATTAGCTAACACCTTTGGAAAAGTTGTGGAGATTGTGAATATTTTTGCTGAATACACGAAGTGTCTTCTTTAAATGCCTAAGATGTTATAACTCGTCATATTTGGATGACCCCAGAATTTTTTTTAAATATCTTTTCAATTGTCATTCCTACGGGTTTCATATATTCTAGGAAGTTATTCCCATCGTCAAAATACACATTTTTTTTATTAACACACCATTTTTTGTATCTCGAATATTTTCAAAGTTATTGGACATTGTTTAAAAACAATAGTTTTTTTCAAATCATCTATAAGTCTACTGGAGATAACAAGAGTGGTAAAGTCTATTGAGTTTTATAGTGTTGATGTAACATTTCTAATTGCAACTAGTGCTGGCCACCCGTTTTTGTCCGTTCCAATGTTCATACTTTTAATTTTTTGCTAAATTCACCAAAATTACCCAATAACTTCTAAGATGCAAGATCTGATAAGCTTCGTAGCTTTATCTACGATATTTAAGAAGTTATGTTGAAAATAAGTTTTTAAGGAGTCATTCACAAATAAAGGTATATTACTTAGAGTGTATTAAAAATAGAGATTTTTGGTCCTCAGTAAAGATGTTCGCAAAAACAAGTACTTCAATTCTCAACATCTTGCTTTTCATGCTACGAAAAAAATTGTAGCAAATATCTCACTGCACATCATAAAACATCCCGGAAGACATTATCGCTGTACGCTTCGCCGTTTGGCATGAATAATTTTTCGCATGTTTTTGGCGAAAAAACGACTGCCTCTCTCACTTTCTCATGAATATATCTTCAATGATTTTCATGAAACATACCTTATTGAACGTGGGAGATTCTCAGAAAAAAATGAAAGTAGATTCATTATCGATACAGTTCAGAAACATTAGTTTGACATTTGGTCTAGATACCACATTTTTCCATTAAATACTTGAATGTACTTTTATTAAAATGAAACTTCTTCCATGTGCTACCTGAGCATTTTTATAGTAGAAGTAGTGCAATAAATGTTATTTTTTATTGAACGAAGTTGATATGGTCGGTGTTAGGTCAGACCGGACTAAGTGACAATGAATTGATTTCGAGAAAAACGTGTTTAAAGTTTGAATCTCAGCATCCTTCACATTATAATTGGAAAATAATTTTTGCCATTATTCTTGTTTATTGTTTCATATTTCAAATCTGATAAAAGTGGAATGTAGCTGAAGAATTCTCCAGTGCTATCATTATCTCATTTTTTTGATGTTTTGCGACTTAGTCTGGTCTGACATAACACCGACCATATAATCTATCTATTTATGTGAAAAATGTGGCATCGTAACTGAATGCCAAAAAAGTTTTACGGATAACGATAACCGATTCTATTCCCGAGAATTATTTACGTCTAGTGAAGCACAATTTATGGAAATTGATTGAAGAATAATAAAGATACAGTATAGGGAATGTGAAACTGATTACATATAATATAAAGAACGAAATGTCTTAGGATCCCAACTTTTCATATTCTGACTAAGGGCGCAATGGTCCTATTTGATTCCTGATTTTTTCACATTAGAAAAAAGCCAATAAGGAACGATTTGTAGCATTCAGAAAAAAAAATTATAAAAATGGTGGATTTAGGGGACGAAAATGTACCAAAACAATAACCTTTAAGGATCGGACATATTTGAAATCAACTACTAAAGACTTGAAAAAAAAAATCTTAGAACTATGATTTTCTAAGAGCTAGTTCAAAAGCTATAGAATTTAATGCGTTTTTCCCTTTTTCGGCTTAGTGCTAATGGAAAAATATGCAATCGAAGTGGGCGGGGGTAAAACATTGTTCAAATGATGCGAAATTTGGCATCTGAGCTTACTTTGACGTTTGTCGCAATATAAAGGGTGAGCATTAAAACAGGGTGCTTTTTTGCAATGTCCTAATGCTCAGCCACGTATTACAATTTTGGAGAGCTGCGTTCAGTCGACTTCAAATTAACGCATTTTTTTCGTCGTGCTGCACACTCCACATTTTAAAGATGTTTGTGTGTAGCATCATGCGTACTGTTTGATTTTGACATTTGCTCTTCAGGTGTGAAAATGGCATTGAAGCAAGAGGAGCAACGGAGCAAAATTTTGCTCGCGCATCGCGAAAATCCGTACTACTCGCACGCCAAGTTGGCGAAATTTAATGTGTCTAAATCAACTGTTAACAACGTAATAAAAGTTTTCGGAGAGCGTTTGCTGACAGCCAGGAAGACTGGATCGACGGGAAACCGAAAATCGGAACTTTTTTGGTGGTATTCAACGGGTAAAACTGATCGAAATGGAAAGTGAAGCTAAAGCAATTATGTGACAAAATTCCCCAGAGGCGAGATTCGAACCCGCAACCTTCGAGACTACACTAACCCTTATGCTATCCCTGGTATATGATTACATCACAGAAAGAACGTATGATTATCGCGACGGTGATCGTACCCCTGCCTATAAAGCGAGATCATACACAACCGCATCCTACACATTTGATCTTCACTCACCATTTCGATCAGTTTTCCCCCTTTAGATGTGGTCTTAAATAAGGAAATGGCACTTACGTCAAAAACCAAATAAATGAACTATTAGAAATTGGAAGCCGCAAAAACTACGAACAGTCTTTTCAAACGGAGCTTCAACCTTTCCGTCCGAGATGTCGTGTATGCAAGCTTCGAGTGTCGTCTACTACCGTGCATCGAGCTAAATATCGAGCCGGATTATCGACTTGCAAGAAGGTGGTGACTCCATATAATGACGATAAGCGAAAAAAACTCGACCAGAGAACGATCGCGGAAGCTGTACATGAAGATGCTAACGAAGTTTGATTGCGTGGTACAGGATGACGAAACCTTCGTCAAGGCAGACTTCAAACAGCTTCCTACACAGGAATATTACCAGAGAGGGAAAGGTGGCAGAGATTTTCTAACACATTAAGCTGTCGAATTTCGCTAAGAAATCTCTCGTGTAAAAGCGACTTCAACTACGTAAACGAAACCGTCAACCACGAAATTTATGTGTAGGAGTACTACCTGAAAAAACGTCTGTTGTCTTTCCTCAAGCAACATAATTGTTCCGTTCTGTTGCGACCGGATTTGAGACCTTGCCACTGCGGAATATGGATATGTTGGAGTGGTGCGCCGCGAACAACGTCCAAGTGGTGCCCAACGACATGAACGCTCTCAATACGCTAGAGCCCCTACCAATAGAAAAATATTATGCAATCGTCAAGTGGAACCTCAAGAAGACGCGGAAGACTGTTGTCAGCGAGATGAAGTTCGAGGTTCTGCGGCGTGGAAAGTGATCAAGGAGGCTGTGCAAAAATTTGATGGAAAAAGTCAAACGAAAGGGCCGACAATTCGCATTTGCTAGAAAGGAAGCTTGAGTGAATATTCTTTTCTTTATTGAGTGTTCCGAGAACAAAGGAGGCTCTTGGCCGATTCTTTTTAGCCGTTCACAAACTCGGTGTTTGGTGTGAGACAGCTTTAAGCTGAAATTAATTTTATTAAAATCAACCGTGTACATTTTAAATGATACCTACAATTTTCGGTCTCGAACCACAATCGCTTTAAACTCAACGTGGATTTCGTCCGTACTAGCTGACCTGTGATTTTAGATTTAGGTTAGGTATAATATTTTAGAAATTTAGTTTTAAGCTCTGTACCTTACTGTGATAACAGTGATTACCTATGTGTATAATAACAGAACTCAACGTGTATATATAAGTAGGTTTTAACTGCACTGCCTATAATTTTACCGTAACAAATTGAATTTTAAGATCACTTTTCTCCTCCTGTCCACGATGCCTTACTCAGCGCTTTTTTGAGAATGACAGCTCTCCTCCCGCCGTCGGGTCACGTCATCGTCCACGGATGACGTTTCAACCGTATGACAGTACTGTTCAGCAACAGTTACACTATAAACACTCATAGTAATAGACTCGCGGATGTAAAAACCGCAAAACTGGCAACTAGAAAAACAAGCATGTTAAACTGGCATCACCCAAAAATGTGCAAGCTCGAACGTGCTCGACTGTATTCGATCATCTGGTTTTATCAAAATAATTTTTCAAGTGGTTCAATATATGAATCAAAAGAGAAGTTATACGTTTGATACTGAGCAACAATTAAGAAAAGAAAAAAAATATTCAATTTCAAACACAAAGTTGATGAAAAAAGCATAAGTAAAATGATTTTTATGCAGTTATAGTGAACACATTAAAGAAAGATATTTAAATAACATTTAAAATACTAATACGAACATGAAAAGTGAAGCCTACTGTGAATAACAAAATATATTTTTTAAACAAAATCGCAATACTTATTCTCCTTGTTTGCATTGTATGACGTCATGCTCATTTGGCTCCGGTTTTTGACAGTTTGGTTGGCTCGATAAAAGTATCTCCGCTGGTCTATTACTATGAGTGTCTATAAGTTACACCACCAAGAGCAGTGTTGGCAGTAACAATTAAGTATGAATTGAACTTGCAAAAGAAATATGGTCCAAAAGCCCCGACCCGAGTGATGCAAAGACGGCCCTGTTTAGCTTGCACTTTGTCCGAATAGACGGCCAAACGCACGATTGGCGAATATGATAATCGATGTTTGATTTATTATTAAGATGCTACCTTGGTCTTCCACGGTACTAGGTACTGGATCGGAGAGGGGAAAGTGATGTTTCTATCCGGTCTTTGTTCTAATTCTCAAAGCTAATGGAGCGTGGGGTGTTGGAAAGCCAATTTTGGACATTGTTTGTACAGAAGGCGCTTTCTAACAGAGATGTAAGTGTATTACATGAACAGTGCTAGTCAAATGTATTCATACGAATAATCTAATATTGTTCATAGGAAGTACATTGTTCAAAAATTAATTTAGATTAAGCTATGCTCTGGAGTCGTGAACATTTTCCAAACATTGCCAAAAACTTTTTCTTCTAGGTTCCATTCCGTCCTATTCGCTTATCGCAAGACTTTCAACACGCACCCATCCTATTATCAAACTCCGATTTTCCACCCTATTGACTGCCAATTGATTTCCCCAATTCGATTTCGTACGTCAACGACCGTTGCTTGATGCCGCCAACTGCCGTCTGGGAGGGGCCATTTGGCTGATCGATCGGTATACCCGCTGTGACGACGTTGGGACAGACAGAGTGTAGGGAATATTTACACTATGGCATTGGCGAAGCAATTGATTGATCGAACTTTTTCGTCCCTGTCGCCGGCGGGGGGTTCTGAAGATGCAGAATGAAAAATTAATTCCTGCCCGCTGGGCAATCAAACTCCAAAGTGTCAGCGTCATTGTTCTGGATGAACACCCCGGGTTATCAGTGGGGCATCAGTATTCGGGGAAGGATTTTAGAGGGCGAGCATTTGCGATGGAAGTTTTGGCTTTTTGCTGCAACGCGATAAAGACAAGAGTGTTTATCTTTTAAATTACCCTAGGCAGGTGATCGATGACTTTATGAAGCTTGGCGTCAGGGCGCCTATTTGAAAAAAAAAGAAATTAAAGCGATTTAGTTTGGATCCACTTGACTGTCCAACAGAGGTAGTAGGCGGATACTTTAATTGCACCCTATCAGCTTAGGATGTGATGATGCTTTAAAGGAAGAAATATACGAGTGATTGATGCTCTTGAATGAAGTTGAATTGTCGTTGTATTTTCGATTAATTTAAGTGAGTATTTAGACTTTGCGTTCTAAGAAGAAGCGGCTTTTGTGCCAAAGAAGTGTTATGCTTTAATGATTAGCTGACTCTTACCTTTTTACACGGTATTACGAAGTATGATCAGCACTTGCGATTTTAATTTGTTAAACAATTGAGTAGCAAACAAACTTATTCATTTATGAGTAAAAACGATCTTTTATTGCTCTCCAACCAAAAATGATACTGTATCAACTAATACAGCGCTTTGTGGCGAATGAAAACTCCGATCAATTAAATACACCAATTCGCTCAAATCTGTTCCCATTTGTAGCAAATGGGAAGAGTTTTTTTTAATAGTTTCTAATGGATAGAAAGTTACTAGGTACTATCCAACGGCGCGGCGAGGCGGATACGCCGAAGATGAAATGTTTTCGTAAATGAAGCGTTAAAATTTTTATTGCCACTCGTTTCGTTAAGTGTCTGGTGTGGTGAAGTGAGGCACGTGGCAAGTTTGTTTGGACGAGGGAAAAGCCAAGTGCGATAAACATAGATTGTGTGTGGGATGTTTATCCGAACTTGGCTGCAGCTGGTAGTAGATTGGACAAAACTTAGTATTGAAAAAAAATGTTACCAATAATTGCAATCAGTATGGAATAATGGATTCTTACATACTTACTTACATACATTCCTTTGATTTTTGCACGTACTCAATTAACACTACATAAATTTTAGGGAGGGGGAGGGGTTTAAAATTTGAATGCAGAAATTATTTAAATTTTGATGACTTGAGATAATTACTGAAATTTTGAATGATTCTTGGAAATTATAAAAAATTGTTCCCAGATACAAGAAAATTATGTATAGGTTTTAAACAAAATCGACGAATTTAAAGACCATTGTTTCAGAAAGTTTTGAAATGTGTGTGAAAATCCCATTATTTGAAACTAATTAATTTACAATGCACTTCCTAGCGTTTTTGTTCTTCTTTTCTTTGCATCGTCGTTTAAAATTACCTGGGTGTTCCTATTTATCTAATGGACCTTAATTAATTGTCAGGATACTGGAACGTTCAACTTGTTTTGGAATTCATAGATGTCTTTTTGGTCACAGATTTCTGAAAAAAAATCATTTTGCGTCGAATGGTCAACGCACTATGGGAAGGTTTATTACAAAAAAGGTCACTAAAAACACTATGCTTCGTAGAAGTAAATGCGAGACCGTGGACAAGAGTGTGTTAAAATTTTGTTCAGGGCAAAAGTGGGTTAAAATATTTTTTTTTTATTTCAATTATAGTAGTTTTAACCTTAAGGTCGGTCATTCGCCTCTTCGGGTTAGAAAAATCTTTTAGGAAAAATTTCTAACCCTATGTGCGGGGTCGGGACTCGAACCCAGGTGCGCTGCGTACAAGGCAATCGATTTACCAATACTCTACGCCCACTCCCGGGTTAAAATATTCTGTTAGATCTTTTTCTAACAAGCTCAGGAAAAAATGGGTCAAATATTAATTAGCACAAAATTTGATCGACAAAATTATCAGGGCAAGAAAGGTTTAGTATATTAACACATTTGTGCGATACGAAAACAAAACATAGGTTCGTAACAGGATTATTGGGTCATTCGCCTCTTTTCGGGTGATAGAAATCTCTTTGGGAAAAATATCTAACCCTATATGCGGGGTTGGGAATCGAACCCAGGTGAGCTACGTACAAGGCAATCGATTTACCAAATACGCTATGCCCGTCCCCTAAAATATCAGTAAATTTTTCACCGCCCTAGAAATCGTAAGATATTGGATCAGTATAGGACAGTGGAAAGCTAGGGTGGCGACTTCCTGTTACTACAAAACATCAAAAACCATCGTCAATATGGGTGTCATTTGAAAGAGTACACATGAGAAATCAATGATTAACGCCATTTGGAAATTTAAGATGGTTACTTCCGGTTACGGTAGAAAATAGAGAGAACAATCAATAATTACGGGTGGCATTTGAAAGGGAGTGGTCAGTACAGACATCCATATTAATGGTTGTTCTCTCCATTTTCTGGTAACCGGTAGTCGCCATCTTGGATTTTACTTGCGGTGAATTCTTAACCCACTTTTGCTCTCAGTCTCTCAAAAAAAACGGTAATTTAAAGCATTCATTAGTGGTTTAACGAAGGGTTTCGCTAAAAACTGGTTCTAGCGCAAATTGAAAATAAAATGATGAGTTTTTTTGCATATTTGCATCTCTAAGATAAGGAAAATATGCTCAAGAAAGAATTTACTCAAATTTAGCTTTATTCGCCTGCTAGAGCCCATAAAACATATGTTCATATTAGGCTGACAAGAACGGGGGCAGACTACACGGGGGCTGATCAAATCGGGTTTTCAAAGTATTATAAGAGAGGCAGTATTCGAAGAAGTTTCTTGTGGACTAGTGTGGAACGACTTTTTTTCTACTTACTTGGAGTGAGCGGTATAGCTAATGTAGACACTCTATAATGTAAGTTTTCTGGTTCACATTCGCGGTTGTTATATAAATATGATTTAGTTCGCCGCAACTGCAGATTGCTTACCAGACAATATTTCTTGCTCAACTTCGCCATTTTTCTGCGACATCCAATTTATTTTTGGCGGTAAAGTGACAAGTACTCTCGAAATGGTGATATTGCATTACTCCAAGTCGTTTTCCAAGTTCGCGGTGAGATAATGTCGGATTCATGGGGGGTTGTCTACAAGTTATACTAACATCCTCCACAAATCAAAGGAATTACAACAAAATTTTAAAGGAAATTATGAAACGCATAGTTATTCTACAATTTGGTTTACTATTCAGATTGTAATAACTACACTTACATATGAATTTCCAAGTAAGATAGTCCCACTGAATCCGTTCATGTGTGTGACAAGCAAAATAAAACGTATGCCTATAATCATTCCGTAATATCCACATTAAACTTCTACGTGTCTATGCATATAAACCAACTGAAGTAATCACACTGTTTCAGCCCTCACTAAGACACTCTTCTATTGATATCGGTGGAGGCAAGTGCATCCAAATCACGCAAAAAACAACATCCTCGTTGGCGTAGGTCCAGTAGTGGCTGTCCCAATCGAAAGTAGCCTGACGATGTTATTAGCTGCATAGTTACTACCGTATAGAGAGAGAGGCGTTGTCGGTACTAGCGCAGCATCAGAGCCTCAGAAGTTTACAAACGTCTGTCGTTCCGATGCAATATACTGGCCGATCCTAGTCTGGTAATGACACCAACTGACGACGCTATCTTCGAAGATACAATCAACATCAAGCACTGGGTGGTAGGTACATTTCCCTTCAGAAACCTTGTCGATGACGTTAATCCCAGCATCATTGATAGTGCTATCACGGATTGTAAGAGAGGGGATAAATGGAAACAACTTCCCGCTTCATCGTCCGTTCATGTACACAACTAATGACAATGCTCTTACATGAATGTATTGGGTGCACGAGAAAAAAAAACATATTTTTGAATTAAAAACTCATCTAGTTTCCTTTGACTAGTAGCGATGGTTCTTTAAATCGCAACAGCTAATGAAAGAGTCAACCCGCGATTAATATTTTCACGAGATTTTTTACCGTGTAACTTAAAACCGATCGAAGCAACCAGCTGTTGTTTCCACATTTACACGGTTTCTACAGCAATATTTACTGGAGTACAGAGCAAGAGAGCCAGAAACACAATTAATCTATCGTTTAATACCTATTGATCTCATGACATTGGTGTCAATTCTGTCAGTAACAACATCTGGAAGCTATCAGAAGCAGCACGTTCTCTTTCCAGGTACTAATAGTCGAACTCCACTGGTTCAAGGACTCCACCGAGCTGAACGTTATTAGAGCAGATAAACAAACATAATGAAACAACCGAATCTACCCAAACTAGATTGCGATGAGGATCAGGTCACGAAGGAATTTTTTTAAAGCTTCAACAATATTGATTAGAATTTTGCTTGTGACAAACTGCACTATTTACAATTCTACCGGTCTTGATTGACTCATCTACGTTTGACACAGCCTGCTGTGCATAGTTCCGCATCATTCATCGAATCGAATCGCAATCGACTCGACTCGCGGAAAACTAGAAAACTCAGCATGACGCATTTGAACGTTCCTCGCACGTATAGCGTCAACTTCGCCATGGCGATGTGTAGGAACGTGATGAGTGTGAATTCTACACAATAAACAATAGCAAAGCGATCCGTCTCGCTATCGTTCGGATGGATACAAAAAGCCAATCAAACACTACAGCATGCATCATGTGTACTCGAATCAAAATGCTATCAAGCCATAAACAGGCGACGGTCCATGGTTGTTGTTCAGAGGGTTGTATTCGTACGATTCGTTCGGGGCACGCACGCTGTTTTACGGATCCAAACAATACAAACAGTCGGAGCACATCCCTGTTTTAATAGTGGCAGATTTGTTGATCTGTCGAATGAAATTGTTTGTGCATCCAAAAGCACTAACTCAACGCCAGTGGAAAGCGGATTTAGAGACTACACATCGAAAAACAATTCCACTGAAAGCTGATACGTGTCATGCATACGATTTGTTTGCTGGAATCTTTTAAAAATTATTAGTGCAGATATTACTTTACCGATACCGGTACAGCTTTGATTCTGAATGATTGAAAACGTATACGTTATTCATTCACAAAAACTTTTCCTAATTTGGCATTCAAGTTAAAATCTGGAATTAGTTTGGGCTTCCTGCTATGGTTACAATGCTATGGTTACTCTACATTCATGTGTTGCTATGTGCTTAAATACTCACAGAATAATACATGACTACATCATTTGGCAGTTTTAGGAATGTAGGGAGATATGAAGAGGAAACAGTCCGCTGGAACTTTGAATAGGCAAAACAACTAGAGTCCTACGAAATTGCATTTAATAAATTAAACAGGTGAAATTTTTTTTTCTGATCTGAAAGGATGACAATATGTTATCGCTATTAATTATGCGCAAACCAAGTTCATATTTATTAAAGGATCCGCGAAATTTTGAAAGTTCGCATTAAAAGAAATTGAGAAATTCGTAAATAAGTAAGCAGTAAACATTACCGTAAAGTTCTTTTTATAAAATTCTTTTCAGCTTTAACACTCGATCAGAAACACATAACAAGAATATTTCAAAACTATATCTCCCATTGTTACTTATTATAATTTTCTGTTATTTTAACTACTAACGAGACCAAATTACGAAAATTTCATTCTGTTATAATCTTGTTATTTCATTCTGATCGGGAAGCTATCCATAAGAACTTCTGTTTCCTTTCTTCAATCTTTCTTCATCCTTGCTTTTTCTTTTTTCCTTCCATCATTTTTTAATTTTTCACGCATCCACTTTCTCTTTTTCATTTTTTCAAATTTTAACTTTCAAAATTTTTCACTTTATCACTTTTTCGTTTTATACCTTTTGACTTGTTCATTTTTTCACTTTTTTACATTCTCACTTTCATTTTTTTACTTTTTTGATCTTAAACTTTTTTCACGTTTTCACTACTTCATTTCTTCACCTTTTTACTTTTCAACTTCTTCACTGTTTCACTGTTTTACTTTTTCATCTTTTCACTGTTTTACTTTTTTACTTTTTCACCTTTTCACATCTTCACCTTTTCACTTCTTTACTTTTTCACTTTTTGTTTTTTTTTCTTTTTTACTTTTTTACTTTTCACTTCTGCACCTTTTCACTTTTTCACTTTCTTACCTTTCATCTTTTCACTTTTCTCTTGTTTACTTTCTCACTTTTTCACCTTTTTCCTTTTTACTATTTCACTTATTGACTTTTCCTCTTTTTCACCTTTTCACTTTTTGACTTTTTCCCTTTCTTCACTTTTAAACTTCTATGCTTTTTGACTTTTTCATATTTTCACTTTTTGACTTTTTCACTTTTATACTATTTTACTTTTCCACTTTTTTACTTTTCAACTCTTCGACTTTTCAAATTTTTAACTTTTTCAATTTTTTCACTTTTTTGAACTTAAACTTTTCACTTTTTCACGTTTTCACTACTTCATTTCTTCACCTTTTTATTTTTTTCTCCTTTTAACTTTTCAACTTTTTCACTGTTTCACTATTTTACTTTTTCTCCTTTTCACTTTCTCACTTTCTTACTTTTACACCTTTTCACATGTTCACCTTTTCATTTTTTTACTTTTTGCTTTTTCTCTTTTTTTATCTTTTTACTTTTTCAATTTTTCACTTCTTCGCCTTTTCACTCTTTAATTTTTTCACTTTTTCACTGCTTCATTTTTTCACATTTAAACTATTTCACATTTTCCTTTTTTTCACTTTATTACTTTTCACCTTTTTTACTCTTACTTTTTCACCTTCTCACTTTTTCAATGTTTTATTTTTTTCACTTTTTCTTTTTCTCTTGTTCACTTTGTCACTTTATTACCTTTCGCCTTTTCACTTTTCTCTTGTTTACTTTCTCACTTTTTCACCTTTTAACTATTTCAATTATTGACTTTTTCTCTTTTTCGCCATTTCACTTTTCTAATTTTTCACTTTTAAAATTCTTTTCTTTTTCACGGTTAGACTTTTCATATTTTCACTTTTTGACTTTTTCACTTTTATACTGTTTGACTTTTCCACTTTTTTACTTTTTTCACGTTTTCACTACTTCATTTCTTCACCTTTTTATTTTTTCTTCTTTTTACTTTTCAACTTTTTCACTGTTTCAGTATTTTACTTTTTCTCCTTTTCACTTTTTCACTCTCTTACTTTTTTACTTTTACACCTTTTCACTTTTTATTTTTTCTCTTTTTTATCTTTTTACTTTTTCAATTTTTCACTTCTTCGCCTTTTCACTTTTTTATTTTTTCACTTTTTCACTCTTTAATTTTTTCACTTTTTCACTGCTTCATTTTTTCACTTTTACACTATTTCACTTTTTCCTTTTTTTCACTTTATTACTTTTCACCTTTTTCACTATTTCACTCTTTTACTTTTTCACCTTTTCAATTTTTCAATGCTTTATTTTTTTTACTTTCTCTTTTTCACTTAATCACTTTATTACCTTTCACCTTTTCACTTTTCACTTGTTTACTTTCTCACTTTTTCACCTTTTTACTATTTCAATTATTGACTTTTTCTCTTTTTCGCCATTTCACTTTTCTAATTTTTCATTTTTAAAATTCTTTTCTTTTTCACTTTTTGACTTTTTCACTTTAATACTGTTTTACTTTTCCACTTTTTTACTTTTCGCCTTTTTTACTTTTTCACCTTTTCAGTTTAACACTTTCATTTTTCACCTTTCCATTTTTTCATTTTTTCACTTTTTAACATTTTAACTTTTCAACTTTTAATCTCTTCAATTTTTTTAGCGTTTCAATTTTTAAAATTTTTATTGTAACCTTTTAACTTTTTAACTTTTTTACTTTTAACTTCTTAATTTTTTAACGTTTCATTTTTTTAACTTTTTAACTAAGTTTTAATTTTTAACTTTTTGACCTGTTAGCTTAATAACTTCCATTTTATCACTTCTTCACATTTTCTAAAAGAGGAACTTAAACTTTGTCACTTTTAAACTTTTCAACTTTCATTTTATCACTATTATACTTTTAAACTATTTCACTTCGGCACTTTTTCATTTGTTCATTTTTTTACTTTTTCACTTTACTTTTTTTACTTTTTCACTTCTTCACTTTTCTACTCTTCCAGTTTTTTACTTTTTTAATTTTTCTCTTTTTTACTTTTCTACTTTTTAACTTTTTTACTGCTTAACTTCTTAACTTTTAACTTTTCAACCTTTTAATTTTTTAATTGTTTAACTTTTAATTTTTTAACTTTTTAGCCTTTAAGCTTTTCAACTTAGCTTTGGTAGACAGCCCGTAGCTGCACTTAGTGATTGACTGAATGAGTGAAAATGTACAATGAACCAAAAAAATATGCTTGGAAGGAGCCAATCGCTCTCATTGTGCATGTTCTTTCAGCTTTTTAACTTCTAAACATTTCAATATTTTGAACATCTCTACTTATGTCTAACTCCAACTTTTTATCCTTTTTGCTTATTCACTTTTTTACTTTTTAACAGTTTCACAGCTTTTTAAATTTTTAGTTTTTAATTTTTCAACTTGTTCGCTTTTCCATCACTTCACCTTTTCACTTATTTACCCTTTTACTTTTTTACTTTATTTTTTCAGTTTTTCAGCACTTTTTTTATTTTTTTTACATTTTTACAGCTTTATTTTTTCATCATTTCACTTTCAAAATTTTTTTCTTTACTATTTTTCACTTTTTTACTTTTTCACATTTCGCTTACTCACTTTTTCATTCTTTCACTTTTTTCCTTTTTGCCTTTCTCATATAGAAAGGTTATGCAATCACTCTGAAAAACGCCAACCTAATCCCGGCCCGGAGGGCCGAGTGTCATATCCCATTCGACTCAGTTCGTCGAGATAGGAAAAAGTCTGTATGTGTGTGTGTATGTATGTGTGTGTATGTATGTGCGTATGTGTCAAATAATGTCACTCATTTTTCTCAGAGATGGCTGGACCGACCCAAACTTAGTCTCAAATGAAAGGTGCAACCTTCCCATCGGCTGCTATTGAATTTTGGATCGATCGGAATTCTGGTTCCGGAATTACGGGTTTCAGAGTGCGGCCACACAGAAATTTCTCATATAAACTATAGGAAAAATTAAAAATAGAATTTTTATTTTTGATGCTAAATGTGTTCAAGGTGCATGAAACGTCGAGATTTGATGCAAACTCGAAATTTTTTTTGACAATTCACTTTTTTGGATTTTGGTACATTTTTGCCTTTCTCATACAGAAAGGTTATGCAGTCACTCTGAAAAACGTCAACCTAATCCCGGCCCGGACGACCAAATTTTTTTTTTCGACTCGCATAAGGTTTCTGGATTTTAACAGGGGCGTAGTTGATGGTTTACAGAGAGCGGTTACACCCCCCCCCCCCACCCCATTCAGCCCTCATACCCCTCCCTTGCAACCCCATCATCTCTAAACCACCACTATATCACAAAGCATACCAATTTAAGCTGGGGAGTCGTTCGTTCATGGGACTTTCGCCCTCCTCACATACCCACCCCCGCATGACAAAATGAGTTAGCAAGCAGATAACATTGATCTAATGCTGATTAGGCTAATGGAGTATGATATTTTTTTGTTTCAAGTGTTTCACCGTCGACACGTAGCTTATCAAGTTCGTGGCTGGCATGCCATTGTGAACATAAAAAGCCTCCGTGCCATAGTTTAGAGAAATGAGAAAGGCACAATTGCACCGCTAGGTGGATTAAAACAGGTTTTTTACTTTATAAATTGTTAACTTTTTCATCTTTCACCTTTTCACTTTTTACCTTATAACTTTTACCTTATACCTTTTACCTTTAACATTTAACCTTTTACTTTTTACCTTTCATCTTTTACCTTTTACTTTTTATTTTTTACCTTTTACATTTTACCTTTTACCTTTTACCTTTTACCTTTTACCTTTTACCTTTTACCTTTTACCTTTTACCTTTTACCTTTTACCTTTTACCTTTTACCTTTTACCTTTTACCTTTTACCTTTTACCTTTTACCTTTTACCTTTTACCTTTTACCTTTTACCTTTTACCTTTTACCTTTTACCTTTTACCTTTTACCTTTTACCTTTTACCTTTTACCTTTTACCTTTTACCTTTTACCTTTTACCTTTTACCTTTTACCTTTTACCTTTTACCTTTTACCTTTTACCTTTTACCTTTTACCTTTTACCTTTTACCTTTTACCTTTTACCTTTTACCTTTTACCTTTTACCTTTTACCTTTTACCTTTTACCTTTTACCTTTTACCTTTTACCTTTTACCTTTTACCTTTTACCTTTTACCTTTTACCTTTTACCTTTTACCTTTTACCTTTAACCTTTAACCTTTTACCTTTTACCGCTTACCTTTTACCTTTTACCTTCTATCTTTTACCTTTTACATTTTACCTTTCCTTTTTCATTTTTCCTATATTTCTTTTTCCTGTATCCTTTTTCCTTTACTTTATCCTTTTTCCTTTCTTTCTTTTTCGTTTTTATTTATTTTCTTTTTCCAATTTCCTTTTCCATTATTATTCAATTATTCAATTTAGGTTTTTCTTTTTCCTTTATTTATTTTTCATTTCACATATCCCGCAGATCTAACGGCGTGTGGCCGCATCTCCAACCGTTCTTCTAACTTCAGTGCTATGGTTTTAAATAATCTTCCAATCCCTTACCAATTAGATGACGCTACAATGTATAAAAATTAGAACCAGCTAAGCTAAACTAGCGAAATGATTAATTACTAGAACTGTGTGATTTTCCCAATTCTTCGACATTCTTACTGTATAACAGATAATAATAAGATATATTTTGCCCAGAAGTCGTGTCCTACATCTTCTTGGGTGGCCTATTCCAACTAGCGATAGCCGTAGTATTTTGTTTTCTAGTTTTGTTCCCACCTCACATAACGAGAATCCTCCGGATAAAAGCTACTTATCAACTGAATATCATTTTAAATCCCATTTCCTGACTAGCAAGAGGCTGTTGTTCACGTGACTTTTTTCGGTATCACCGTCATCATCATCATCATCATCGTCTTCATCGTCATCGTGCCAACGGAAAGCCATCAATCATTCCCTGCTCTATCTCAGTCACAACAGAGGGGCCAAAAATGAGTTATCACACAGATAACCTCAATGAGAATTTCCTGAGACTTTCTTTAGAGGAAATATTTTTATCATTGCTTATTGAAACGGAAAATTGCTTTCCGTTAAAGATTCAACCTAACAGAAAAATGATACTAATTTGCGTTGGAATCGTGAAGCTCGAAAAGAGAGTTTAGTTCAAAATTTATCTTCATTTATCATAGCAGGTTTTAAGGATGGTGCATGGGGAAAGAAAAAGGTAAATTTCACTAGGCCGATTCTCATGCCGGTTTTTTTTCTAAGCACATCCCAAAAACAAACTTTCGAAATAATTCCAAAC
Source organism: Topomyia yanbarensis (assembly GCF_030247195.1). Classification (NCBI taxonomy): domain Eukaryota; kingdom Metazoa; phylum Arthropoda; class Insecta; order Diptera; family Culicidae; genus Topomyia; species Topomyia yanbarensis. The sequence goes on along the minus strand of NC_080671.1, from coordinate 34,218,628 downwards.
CGCACCCACCGGAGATGGATCTTGTTTGGGTCTGACTCTCGCTTTTTCCGGCGGCAGGCTTGGTTTATTCCATCCTGGGTAAAGTTCAAATTTAATTGCTTTTCGAATGTTCGTCGGATCAAGCTCTCGTTTGACACATTTCGACTTGTGTTTCACGGTGTTCACCACTAATTTTAGGGTTGGTGCTGAAATAAAAAAAAAAACAAACGATTATAATGCGAAGCGAACCCGGACCTTTTTGCTATCAGGAAAGGCACTCTCGAATGGATTTCAGTTGGTGTTTCAGGATATTCATTCCTTGCCGGGCTAGATTAAAATCAAAGGGCAAACAAATTTAAAATAAATTCAACAAATATTTCGGAAAAAACTTTGAAGGAGAAAAAGAAGCGCACGGCCTACTTTAATTTAGAAAGACCTTATTTACGCTCAAAATTAGTACGGTTTTTTGGTTGGCCATTAGATTTGACACCCAAAATACATGTTTTGAAACTAAAAGTATTAAAGTAATAATAATAGTTCGCCGAATTTAACCCCGTTCGAGGAGTTAGTAGTAGTTTTTTTTTGCGTGAGCTCAATTACAAAACACAATGTCATACCAAAGAGTAAAATTCATTCGTTGGTATTTTTACGTTTCATAGAAAAATCAATCACGAATTAAATTAGAATTCAATTACTCTCACACCAGATGCCCTGTTCTGACGGTACCGGAGCAAGATATTGATCTCTCAATCAAACGGTGTATGTTCGATTCATTCGTAAAATTTCTGTATGACATCTGTTGAAATAGAAGGTCGAGTTCTGCGATGGAACATAATACCAACGGTTTTTCATGCTTCTACCAGATGTTTCCACCTTGGCCCAGATGCATTGACACAAAAAGTAGTCACAAAATTTCCCTATCTACGCTTAACCAATCCGCATTGTCACAGTGGAAAAAACTGCATACTCGCAACCGAAATGATAGTGTAATTGATTCTGTTATTACCGACACATGGTGTCCGGTTCGGTGTCGTATCGTAGACAGTCAGCATAAAATCGAACATGGCAAGATAGTACGGCTTTGGATCAGTACTTTGCTGATAGTTACTATCGCCCAACTCATCGACCGACCGACCCGTATGTTCCCGTAGCTAGTCGTTAGTTACAAATTTCAGAACGATCAACTGTGGCGGGAAAAAGTTCACCCAGCAAAATATTGCCATCGGATGCATTTCCGGCTGACAAGACCACAACCCCCTCCAGGCAGCAAACTTTCCTACTTCGGCGAGAGTGGTTGCAAAATTCACTTTCAAGTACATGTTCGTCTGCGGCTTACGGTTTGGGGGCTTGCACACTTGCCTCACTACTTGGGGGCAGTCATTGACAGTATGTAGTGGACTCGAAAAAAGAACACTCAATCTGTCTAGTCGATTGATGTGTTGGGAATGCTACGTCATTGCGCTGTGAGAAATATTTTTCCTACCGCATATAGCCTTGATATCCGAGGGGCGTGAGTGAATTTATCATGCAAACTTGCGAGCCTAGCTCGAAACCAGTTCAACGTTATTGGGAGCGCGTCCGTGACCTACAACTGAAACTGAACTGTCTACCACATAATAGCAGCATCTTTTCATACCCTATACAGTACAGGTCATTAATTTAAAGTTCGAAGACAAAAGAAAAAAAATGGGAGCTAACCCAGCCGCAAAAGTTTCACCGCGAATTATTCTTGAGCTTCGAAACGCGGGCAAGTATTGTGTGAGAACATCTTTCGTGCGACTTTTCAGGGTGAATGGGCGCGCGTATCTTTTTTATCGTTTTCATTTTTCACTTAGGGTGAACGGTCCCCCTTACGCAAAAATATTTCAACGTTGGACCTCCGCAGCAGCAACTCAAATTTATCGCTATATTAGTTCCTACTTAATTTTTTACTAATAACGGTCTAATAAAAATAACACATTTTTCAAAAATGTTCAAATTCTAGTTTCTTCGTTCATCTCGGGAAAAATTCCCCTCTACAAAAGGATGGTGTGCCTATTCCCGCAGCGTGCTGGTTGACCGGGTTGGTCCCTGCCAAGGACGGCAACATTAAAGGGACGCTGAAATCTTGATCTGCTTCATAAAATAAATGAGGTTAAGTCATAAAATAAGTCAGGATAAGATTCCCATTTCCAAGTGCAAACTAGATTATTGTTCGAAAGTCGAACTGAAAATAAATATCAATGTTAATACCAGAAGAACGCGCTATGGCTCTGTCAGTCCCATTCCGATTTTCACAATAAATAGTGTTGTTCTCAAATTTAAAGTGGATAAGTGTTTGAGATGTAAAACATTGCAAAAACTACCAAAATAGTTACTTGTTGCTTGTAGCTTATTGCTTGTTGCTTGTTACTTGTTACTTGTAACTTGTAACTTGTTACTAGTTATTTGCTCCACTTTTTCACTTTTCAAATTTTTCACTTTGTTACTTTTTCACGTTTTCACTTTTTTTACTTTTTCACTTTCCTACTTCTTCAATTTTTTATTTTTTCATTTTTTTTATTTTTTAACTTTTTTATTATTTTACTTTTTTACTTTTTTACTTTGTTACTATTTAACTTTTTCATGTTTTCTCTTGTTTTTTGTCACAGTTTCACTTTTTCCCTTTTCCGCTTTTTAACTTTTCCACTTTTTCGCTTTTTCACTTTTTCACCTCTTCACTTTTTAACTTTTCACTTTCTTACTTTTTCAATTTTTACTTTTTCACGTTTTTACTTTTTCACTGGTCGCTTTTTTACTTTTTTACCATTGTCTTTTTCACTTTCTCACCATTTCACTTTTTTACATTTTCACTTTTCCGGTTTTTAACTTTTTCACATTTTACTTTTCCATTTTTTAACTTTTTCGCTTTTTCACTATTGCACCTCTTCACTTTTCACTTTTTCAATGATGTAAAACACTGCAACAACTAACAAAATAGTTACTTGTTACTTGCTACTTGTTGCTTATTGCTTGTTGCTTCATACTTGTTGCTTGTTACTTGTTACTAGTTATTTGCTCCACTTTTTCACTTTTCAAATTTTTCACTTTGTTACTTTTTTTACTTTTTCACTTTCCTACTTCAATTTTTTTATTTTTTCACTTTTTTTTACTTTTTCACTATTTTACTTTTTCACTTTGTTACTATTTAACTTTTTCATTTTTTCTCTTGTTTTTTGTCACTGTTTCACTTTTTCCCTTTTTCACTTTTCCGCTTTTTAACTTTTTACTTTTCAACCTTTTCGTTTTTTCACTATTTCACCTCTTCACTTTTTAACTTTTCACTTTATCACATTTTTACTTTCTTACTTTTTCAATTTTTCACTTTTTTATTTTTTCATGTTTTAATTTTTCCCTGGTCTCTTTTTTTACTTTTTTACCTTTGTCTTTTTCACTTTTTCACCATTTCACTTTTTTACATTTTCACTTTTCCGGTTTTTCACTGTTTACTTTTCCTTTTTTTCGCTTTTTTCACTATTTCACATCTTCACCTTTTAACTTTTCACTTTATCACTTCCACTTTTTTCACTTTTTAACTTTTTACTTTTTCAATTTTTTACTTTTACACTTTTTCACGTTTGTACTTTTTCACTGGTTGCTTTTTTACTTTTTTACCATTGTCTTTCACTTTCTCACCATTTCACTTTTTTACATTTTCACTTTCTTACATTTTCACTTTTCCGGTTTTTAACTTTTTCACTATTTCACCTCTTCACTTTGTAACTTTTTACTTTTTCAATTATGTAAAACACTGCAAAAACTAACAAAATGGTTACTTGTTACTTGTTACTTGTTACTTGTTACTTGCTACCTGTTACTTGTTACTTGTTACTTGTTACTTGTTACTTGTTACTTGTTACTTGTTACTTGTTACTTGTTACTTGTTACTTGTTACTTGTTACTTGTTACTTGTTACTTGTTACTTGTTACTTGTTACTTGTTACTTGTTACTTGTTACTTGTTACTTGTTACTTGTTACTTGTTACTTGTTACTTGTTACTTGTTACTTGTTACTTGTTACTTGTTACTTGTTACTTGTTACTTGTTACTTGTTACTTGTTACTTGTTACTTGTTACTTGTTACTTGTTACTTGTTACTTGTTACTTGTTACTTGTTACTTGTTACTTGTTACTTGTTACTTGTTACTTGTTACTTGTTACTTGTTACTTGTTACTTGTTACTTGTTACTTGTTACTTGTTACTTGTTACTTGTTACTTGTTACTTGTTACTTGTTACTTGTTACTTACTTGTTACTTGTTACTTATTACTTGTTACTTGTTACTTGTTACTTGTTACTTGTTACTTGTTACTTGTTACTTGTTACTTGTTACTTGTTACTTGTTACTTGTTACTTGTTACTTGTTACTTGTTACTTGTTACTTGTTACTTGTTACTTGTTACTTGTTACTTGTTACTTGTTACTCGTTACTTGTTACTTGTTGCTTGTCACTTGTCATTTGTTCCACTTTTTCTTTTTTTTTTTTCATATTCTCACTTTTCACTTTCTCACTTTTTTACTCATTTGCTTTTTTACTTTCTCACTTTTTTTCATTTTCTATTTTTTCACTTTTTTACTTTTCACTACTTCAATGATCACTTTTTCATTTTTCACTTTTTTACATTTTCACCTTTTCATTTTTTCACTTTTTTCCTTTTTAACTTTTTTACTATTTCATTTTTTCAATTCTTTAAATTTTCAATTTTTTTATTTTTTTTCTTTTCACATTTTCACTTTTCACTTTTTAAAATTTTGATATTTTACTTTTTTTTTTTTGCTTTTTCACTTTTTTACTTTTTTACCTTTTCTCTTTTTAACTTTTTTAGTTTCTCACTTTTTTCCATATTTCTATTTTTTTCACTTTTTTACTTTTCACTACTTCACTGGTCACTTGTTCATTTTTCACTTTTTTACTTTTTCATTTTTTCACTTTTCTTACTTTTTCACTTTTTACTATTTCATTTTCTCATTTTTTCACTTATTCAATTTTTCAAATTTTCAATTTTTTTATTTGTTCTTTTTCACCTTCTCACTTTTTTAATTTTCCACTTTTTCACTTTGTTACTTTTCTCTTTTTCACTTTTTTGCTTATTTTACTTGTTCACTTGTTCCCTTTTTTCACTTTTTCGATTTTTTACTTTTTGACTTTTTTAGCTTTCCACTTTTTCATTTTTTTACTTATTTGCTTTTTTACTTTTTTTCTTTATTACTTTTTCACATTTCCTCTTTTTTACTTTTTAATTTTTCACTCTTTTTACTTTTCCATTTTTTCATTTTTTTACTTTTTTCCTTTATTACCTTTTCACTTTTTCAGCTTGTCACTTTTTCATATTTCAACTTTTTCACCTTTTCACTTTTTCACTTCACAAGTGAATTGTTCACTTTTTACTTATTTTACTTGTTAGCTTTTTCCCTTCCTTTTTCGATTTTTCACCTTTTTGCTTTTTCTCATTTTCACTATTTTACTTGTTCACTTGTTCCCTTTAATTTTTTCACTCTTTTAACTTTTCCATTTTTTTTTCCTTTTTTTCCTTTATTACCTTTTCACTTTTTCAGCTTGTCACTTTTTCACATTTCAACTTTTTCACCTTTTCACTTTTTCACTTCACAAGTGAATTATTCACTTTTTACTTATGTTACTTGTTAACTTTTTCCCTTCCTTTTTCACTTTTTCGATTTTTCACCTTTTTACTTTTTCTCTTTTTCACTATTTTACTTGTTCCCTTTTTTCACTTTTTCGATTTTTTACTTTTTAACGTTTTTAGCTTTCCACTTTTTTACTTTTTCATTTTTTTTACTTATTTGCTTTTTTGCTTTTTCACTTTTTTACCTTTTCACTTTTTCACTCTTTTTACTTTTCCATTTGTTCATTTTTTTTTGCTTTTTTTCCTTTATTATCTTTTCACTTTTTCAGCTTGTCACTTTTCCACTTTTTCACATTTCGCTTTTTCACTTCACAAGTGAATTATTCACTTTTTACTTATTTTACTTGTTAACTTTTTCCCTTCCTTTTTCACTTTTTCGATTTTTCACCTTTTTACTTTTTGACTTTTTCATTTCTCTACTTTTTTACTTTTTCAGTTTGTCACTTTTTTACGTTTTCACATTTTTACTTTAAAACTTTCACATTTCCACTTTTTTTCTTTTTCGCTTTTACACTGTTTTACTTTTTCGCGGTTTGACATTTTCACGTTCTCATTTTTTAATTTTTTCCCCACGTTTTCATATTTTTTTCTCTTTTGCGCTTTTTGTTAAAACTCCTTGTTTGATCTCAAGGGTCTAAAGCTAGGGGCTGCTTACTTTGTATTTGTGCGAGCGCTTCCTCGAGCTGTTATATTTGGCGTCCTCTCAAGAGAAAAATTAGCCTTCACAAGGAATCTATCCCCACAAGGAAATTGTTAGAGTCGCAGTCTTCCTGAGCCAAGAGAGCATAAATATTTGTGTGAGTGATATGGCTCTCCTTAGCATTACTGCAAAAGAGTGCTTAGAGCGTCTTTTAAGGAAATGCTTCACATTCTTCGGGCACTGCATGTAAGTGGGGTATAGTAATAGGACCATATCCTGATGATTCTCTGCGAACTTGCCTCAGGGTCTAATTTGCTAAAAATTAACGCAAAACATGATGCGCGTTATAGCTAACCATGTCGAATAAGACGTAATTCGGCAAGGCATGTTTGAAGAATCATACAGACGATTTCATAGTACGGCGCAGATGCGGATAGGCAACACACCGAGTTGCGCTATAGATCCCATGTTTGTTAACTCATTCGATAGAGATGCCACCTGGAAGTCGCATAAAACCATCGTTGGTGTACGGTGCAAGCGAGTACTTCTGCGAATGATAAGAAAAATAAATGGATGGTTAAATCTGTATATTTATGGTTTTTTCGACTTGCCAGTACATCTCAAACCGGGACATTGGGTGATCTACCTCGAACCCGAAGGGAATCCCACAGTTGAGATCACCTGCTGGCCTTTGCAACGAAGCTTAAGAGAAGAAATGTTCCTCCTTTTTCTATTCTTCTGGACACAGAGGGAGATGTTTCTTCCTGGGGTTCATCACATTCGCCTTCGTCAGTGGACAAGTTAGCATAGATGCTCGTAGAGTCCGCTGGCATAGCTATCTTTAGCTTTTCTGCAAAAGATCGATTAGATCGTCCCTGAAGGAAACGCCTAGTTTCTCCTAGCTCTGTTTGTACGTGGGACATGTCACGAGATCATGTAAACATACTTTTCCACATCCCTTCCTCAGGATCCATCCACATGATTCCCACTGCATTTCCAACAACCAACCTTATTGCATCAATGAGAGGTAGTGTGTCCCAGTTGTTTACAATTAGTACAGCTCATGACCCACGGCACGAAAAGGCGAACAGGTGGACGAACGTGGTCAGGGGAGACGCGGAGAAGGTCACCCGATAAGAGTCTATATTGACATATGTCCTCTTTCCGTCAGCTGCGACTGATGCTGAATGCAGACGTTTGTGCTCTAGTATCTCCACTGGTTGAAACATGAGTTCTTTAAAACAGCCAACTAGATGTGTCAGCAGATCCGTGCAGTTCAAACTCGAATCGGTGATAACCCTGTAATATTCAACTTGATTTGCTGGTACATATACTCTGCACTCCTTCGTAAAGGGCCCGTAGACTCGAAACTTGGTTTAGCTTAGCAATTGAATGCAATATGCACTATGCTATATTTCTCCTTAGTGGAGAAAAATGTTGGGTTGTAACTATTATTTCTCCATTACGGAGAAAATTGTTTAAAACCATTTTGGCGCGTGAAGCATAAGCCTAAGCATAAAAGATCTAAAACCGTATTGGCGCATAATGAGCACGGTGAATTTTGCTTTTCAATCAGTCTGATATGAACACTGAAGAAGACTATACTTAATAGTTGAAATACTAGTATCTGATTGATGGTGGAAAGCAACAGTTTTTCATTATTATTATTATTATGGTGGAATTAAACGGAAGACATCTGTCTTAACAGGATTAATTATAACAAAATTATAAAAAAAATATAAACGCAAACCTATTTTTTGTCATTTTCTCGTATGAACAACTGTGGCACCCGAAGCTACCAATCCAAATACCATAACACTAGCGGGATGCTACCATGGCTCTGAAGAGACGAAGTCGAAACGCAAACCCCTCGACTTATGTAATTACGTTTTGTGCTCCTTTACACACAACGTTTTAAATCAATTTTCTCCTTTCAGGGAGGAATACTGCATACACCTTTTACCTTCCTATCGACCGTCAAATGTTCCTGCTACCGTATCAAAACTCAACTTACCGTAGGTACATATTTAAAGAAGACTTTAAAGGATCAGAAGAATTTTACTGCCAATGTACGAAACCAACATGTGTAAGTAAGATTCCCTTTGAATAAGTCAACAACGGGACAATGGGAGCCGGATTGGAGTGATCCTTGCCATCTCATGCTACTGTTACTAGGCTGCGCTCTTGACATGTTCGACTTTCTCTCAAGATTGGCTGGTATATATCTAGGAAACCCTTCCGCATGTGAAAAGAACTAACAGCAGCTAGTGAGTGTGGATTGAGGTTAGATGGCGGAGGTTGGATGGCGGGTATCTATTCCACTTCAAAACAGACGACATGTGTTCACCGGCTATATAGCTATATGTGATCAAAAGGCTGTAAGAGTTTTCAGGTCACACATTTGTCCTACTTCCTCTCTGCTTATCGCGATAATCGGGGGTAGACCTAGACAGTTCATGCTCAGGTTGAAACATTGAAGCACAAATGGGTACTATCTCCGACCAGTTGTGGGAGCATTTTTGGTGCGATGCTCGATAAGACCATTCATCTTGTTCTAGTGGTACTATAGATAGATGCTGTGTCGGTGTGACAAAATTCACCATCTAAGGGGTTATTTTTGATGCTGTCTAGACATGGTAAGTATTATATTACTGCTTAGAACTGATAAATGACTAAAGTTAGGAAAATGTTTCTTTATGTCTGTAGTTATAAACAGTAGGTAATAGAACAATTCCAATCTAAATCCTTTGGGTGGTTTAGAGCAAATGATAACCACAAAATTGTACAATCACTGACTGGAGACAGACTGATTTCGATTGGCAGTGAATTGAATGTTTGTCTGCTGCAAAGTCGAAAAGGACTGAACCGGGTTATAAACGATTATAGCACTCTACATTTTTACGGCTTTAGTTTACGGATGGATGTAAGAGGAACCATAAAAGTTGGTTAAAAAACGCAAACCAGCGCAAAGTGGATGCATCTGCAAGCACATTGGAAATCAAATCCTCGCAGCTTATGGTGCTATTAATTTTCAATTCGATCATGCGAGCGTTCGACTTCCACTCAGAACAAACAAAAGACCACGGAATCGTTCCGAAGTGATAAAAATTAATTCCCACTTTGTGATTCTACGTTGCAGGGCAGATGGTTCGGGCCCTGTTCGATGATTGCAAGCTGAAATTGGATTTTCCAGCTGAATGAGTGAATGAAAATGAGATACTTTCCATTTAGTGTGGATGATAAAAGTCGACAACGTTACACAGTGTTGCAGTACGCATTACTTACAAATCGATTCGGCATATCGACGATGCTGCCATCAACCGTAAAATGTTCAAATACTTCATAGTCACAATTCAAATAAACTTTATATTCCTCCAATTATTTTAACGTCAGTTGACGCTTTTTTACAGAGCCTACTATAGATTTGCAGCATAAAAAACATCTAGCAGAACGATGGCGTTAATCAAGAATAAAGGAAGAAATAACATAAGAGTAAACGCAGATGCCTACGAGTAGTTTTATGATGGATGATTACTATAATCATAGAAAAAACAATTCAATAGACTGACTCATCGTCATGCTGTTCATAACTTGTGACGTAGATAGCACATTGTTAATTTCGGTTGCTACGTCCGTTCCGTCTTCGGTCTAAGGCATAATCGTTTTATTATGTATGGCGAAGCATAAGTTTTAGTTTGCCTATTAAACTATACAACTTAATTGCATTGGAAACAAAGTAGGATTGAATTTGAAATAAACAGCTTGCAGAAATATTAAATTATGGGGTGTTGATTACGCTGATAAACAGCAATTTTGGTACGCTGTTCAGAATATTTTTAGGGATCTGTCTGTGAGAAATTAGTATGCCATGAAAATTAAAAACAAACATAGCTAAGATTTCAATTATTTCCGGATAGTGTAATGGGGTTTTCATTGAAAACCCCCGGGGCGGTGGATTGCACTGGTGTTGCATTTTCTAGCAGAAGAGCAGGCCACTAGACGTGTTTCATTGCCACTTCTGCTAGAAAGTGCAAAACCAGTGCAATCCACCGCCCAGTGTTTTTCAATGAAAAACGACATAAGAAAAATTTAATTATTAATTGTACACGTGGTTAGATCGAAAGTGGAAAAGATAGTTTATATGTCGAACCAGTCTTGTTTTCTCTTAGATTGCCGTACCAAGTTGGGCTGTCGCTAGCATTGGTTCTTTCGTACCCTCCAGGTGAACCGTACAAACCGAACATAATCCTTATTGCGATAGCTAAGTTTGGTCCTTGGAAAACCTTCAACCAGTTTATATGGATAGAATCCTGCGTAGTTCCTAGAAACCGAAAACAGGTACTGTGCTGCGATTTGCGGATTATCGCTTGGAAAATTTCTAAGACTGAAAACGGAAAAACCAACGACACGACTAGACACTGGCATTCAAAAAGTTTATCGAAAATCTGACTACCCCTCAGTGACTCAGGTAACTGGTACTGTCAAATTTGATATTTCATGAGAAAATGCATGAAACTGGCAACACCTTCGTATCTGTTATTTATTTCAAATAGTTACCGTCGCAGTTCCTGGCTACGCAGGGAAAAATATAGAAACAACAAAACAAACCCAAAGTTTTACAGAAGAAATTTTTTTCCCGTTAATATTACCAAATGTTCAGCAACAGCGGCAAAAAGGATATTCACGTTTTGTAAACTGCAATAGTGATAAAACGCCAATAGAAAACGAAATCAAAACAGGATATTCGTTGTTAAAATGTTAACGTAAAAAATTCTTGCTGAACCTAAAGTGAAATCAGCAATATATCACTTATCTAGAAAACGTGAATTTGTTGGTCTACTTCCACTATGGAAAAATGTTGACGTCCAAGGACCACGAAACCAAACACTTGTTTGAGAAGCACAGCAAATCCGCTAGTGGGTTCCAAAAATATCTCGCTTGCTACCGCCCCCCCCCCCCCGTCACTAAACCACAACAAGATTTGGGATATTTGAAACAAGCGAGATCCGCATTTCTGCTTTCACCTACCTTCCGCCCAAACGAATCGTCCTGGAAAATGTCAACCACCCAGTGCAGATGATCAATAACACAGTGAAGACGATTATCGGATAGTCGTGCTTCTGTATGTTCTGTTATCTGAAGAATACCTTCAACCAACGGCAATGCGACCAAAACTATGTGATTCGTCTACTGAGATGGCATCACTCGAAATTGAAACTGAAAACTACCTGAAAGACTGACCCATTTTGATGGAATTCCCGCATGTCCGAGGAGGACCACCCGATACCTCACTGTGTGCTATCGTGGCATTCAAAGGCTGTCGGTAACGTCGTCGATTCTCTACTGGCCATAAACTGTGCAAGCTAAATGTTCTTCTTTTCTCCGCCATCATTGTCCACCCTTCCTGCCCCGTATCTGATACTGCTTTCAACCCGGTGCTGAACTTAAACCCCCTAAAATTTCATTACGGTTGACATCGCTCTCTTATTTACTTAGTCGATGGATCCGCTTCAGACCAAGGGGACCCAAGAGGAGATCAGGAACAAGACAAGTAAAATCAATGCGAAGTTTTAATTGCATCACTGATGACTTAGCACGCGTTAGGTGCAGGATATCTTGGACTAGACAAAATAGAGGACTTGACGTTACACACTTTGAGACAAACAGACGCAAAATTTAGTCCTCTCGAGGACCAGTGTTTACTTGACAGACAGTTCGGTTTCGTCCGATTTTGCAAATTTTGTCTCGCGGGACGGACCGAGACCTCTTAAGCTATAAGCTTCAGTCCTATCAGCACGCCAAAAAAATAAAAAATAATAAAATTTCCTTCTAATCACTAAGTGACGTGACTGTGAGAATAGGGCCCTATATTCGCCGGAAAATGAGCTAAGTCGTTCCATAATGCGTGCAGTTCCCTGCCAAAATTGGTTGCGTAGACGGTGCGGGGTTCTTAGGTTGTACCGTTTGATCACTGAGAACTGACATACAAGTAAACTTTTCAACTTGTGTAAGTAAAATAACTGTCGCTTTGAAATGACAACAGCAAGTAGACACTTGTCACTAGTTGGCGCTTCGATCGGCCAGCAATAACTATACGGGACTTGTAAGCAAACTTGGATACAATGGTGACTCACGCATGCAAACTTGTATGCGATGGTGATTTTCAACGTATTTTCTTTTAAATGTTTACACAGGTTTTTCGGGAAAGTTTGTTCTAGCTTATATGTCTGTTCTCTGTGGTTTGATTATCACAAGCTGACCATATAGCAGCATACCATACGCTTCTTCTATGCAAAGACCAATAGAATTTTATTAAGATTTGGCGAAATCAGCCGAGCCGTGCGAAGGACATCGCGGTAAAACTACATTGCCTCGCTCTGCACCGACATGTAATAGTGTTGTTCTTCCAGAAGTTGAAATTATTTGATTATCTTTGTTTCTACAGCCGATCTTCGTCCGCAGTGATTTGGTAATAGTTGTCGCGTTTATCCAAATCAGCAACATTGAAGTGAACCTGAAAATTCTGAAAAATTATACAAGAAATATAACTATAACTTAAAATATGCTTCATAAGCCAATCCATCATCATACTCAACTACGCACGCAAGCGAGACAGAGCGAACTCACTAATTTTTACAGCCAAGAAGCGCTATTCCGAACAACATTTCGACCATAATCTAGCCGCCAAAATAATACATACCGCCAAAATAGTACATAATAACTCAAAAAACTCTCACTAACTGACACTATTATCCCTGATGAAATCAACCAGTTTTTCGCAGAAGGTCATCGTCAACTCCTGACAGAGGTTCCTCTTATACCACCAACGAATCCAGCACCAGCGCGGCGAGAGGGTGAGTTTAATTTTCACCATACCGATGTTAATGCCGTTTGTCTGAAACTCTACGAAATCCAAACGAATGCTACCGGATCAGACGACATCCCGATATCCTTTGTTAAACTACTATGCCCGTTCATCCTTCCAGTATTATCCCACCTTTTCAACAATATCATCGACTCCAAATCCTTCCCCACAATCTGGAAAAAAGCCATTATCGCGCCGATTCCCAAGTCTTCGAATCCTTCAGAATCTAAAGACTTCCGTCCAATTAGCATTCTACCGGCCTTTTCTAAGATCCTGGAAAAAATCCGCTAGAGCAAATCAGCGAATACCCTAGGAGGGCGAACCCGCCACTTCTTGCGCACTGCCAATCCGGCTATCGGAAGAGGTACAGCACGACGACTGCCCTCACGAAAGTGGTTCACGACATCTACAGCAACTTCGACAACAACCGCTGTACAGTCATGGTACTCGTGGACTTCTCGCTAGCTTTCAACTGTGTTCAACATAAGATACTCGCGAACAAACTTAATAGCGAGTTCCTCTTTTTTCCGGATGCATGTGGTTTGATCTCTTCCTTTCTGGGTGGACGTTCACAGGCCGTTCGTCTCGGAAATACAACGACCGCCGAACGCGGGGTACCAGAGGGCACACCACAGGGCTCATGTCTTAGTGCGCTACTATTCAGCATGTACATAAATAGCCTGCCAACAACACTTACGTGCAGTTGGCATCTTTATGCCGATGATCTCCAAATCTACCTATCGGGACCGATCGCAGAGATAGACAGACTTGTGCACATCATCAACAAGATCTTGCAGCAGTAGTCGGTTGGGCCAAAGAACACTACCTGTTCCCTAACCCGAAAAAACAGGCAATAATTTTCAGCAAGACAGGTGTAGTTGTACCTACCGCGGATATAGTCTTCAGCGTTTCGACGATTCCTCTTAGCAGCAATGTAACAAACCTCGGCCTACAACTTGACTGCAATCTAAGCTGGACCCACCAAGTGAATGACGTGGTGAAGAAAACATATAACACTTTTAGGACCTTCAGACGTTTTACGGCAGTACTTTCACAGAAAACAAGACATAAGTTGGTACAGGCCGTAGTAGTACCTATATTCACCTACTGCAACGTTGTATACTATCCGGGACTATCAGCTACACTCAAACAACAGCTTCACCGCTGTTACAAGTCGGCAGTTCGTTTCGTCTACTGACTTCGCCGTCGTGACACAACGGCAGCAGTAAGAAATACAATTCTTGGGCAAGATCTACCGTCGAACTATTACCTGCGTATTTGTTGCATTATGAATCAAGCTTTCGATGAAATGCTTCCCGCATACATTCTGCAACACCTACAAAGAGGACAACAGCAGCGCACGAGAGGCTTCAACATACCTAGACACACAACCTCCAGCGGAAAAAGTCTGTTGGTATATGGAGCGTCATGCTGGAATGGATTGCCGATGGCAATCAAGCAAGAAAACCGGAAATACGCCTTCAAGAATGCACTGAGGAGAATCGTATAGTTTTAGTGCAAGCTAATTTGAAAATTTTATTCGCTCCTAATGTTATTATCTCTAACCAAAACTACCTTTCCTTGACCTGATGTACAGTGTAAACTAACAGATTTTCGTATGCAATAAAACTACAAATTACTCGGTAGCAGATGTTTACGTTGAAAACATAACATGGTTGCTATATAGCAACGACAGCAACCTAAACTCAAATAAACAAAGAAGCGTTGCTGGAAAACTTATTTTTTCGGTGGCACCGAGGGGTGACTCAATGTACTGGTAACAGGTGGTAATTTACTCGATCATTTTTTCATCGGAAGATTTCATGAAGTTTCAGGTCGTGTCGTTGGAAAAACCATGCAGCGTGCGGCGAATCCTAATGTACCCGATTCTGACAATAATTTACAAACTGAAGTTAATAGTCAAGGTAGTAGATATTCACAAAGCGGTAGGTCATCAAGCAAAACCCAAAGTGATATTAGGGCATTAGAGTTAGCTGATCAAATTGAGGAAGAGGAGCTTGGAACTGCTCTAAAGCAGGAACGGATTTTCGCTGAACAAAAATTGGAAGCTCTTGAGATCGAATGCGGCAACACTGTTGTGATTAACCCTCAAACTCTATAATGGGTCGTTTTCGACCCACACGATTTTTTCAATGTTCTGTACTTTTGAAACCTGACAGGTGGCAGCACTGTACAAAATGGATAACAGCTAGTTGGTGTAAGTGCTATAGTTGAGCTATATAACTTTGGTCAGTGGATACGTAACTTGAGTGCAATCCACAATCGAAATCTTCTTTGCGTCGCTTTCGATTCATTATAGTGGCAGCGTCAAAAATCCAAATTATAGCGGTTATCATCCCAGGTAAATATAAATGCAATTTTTAACTATATTGAAAGCGAAAAGATCTATTAAGAGTAATCTGTATTTTCCTTTGGTTTTTAAGGCTATGTTTACACGCGTGAAGCGCTTTTCAGTTCGCCAGGCAACGGAGCACGTCGCGGCAGAAAAGGGAGCAGAAGTGGCTGCCGACGACGAAGAAAATGAATCCGAAGTTGATTCTAATATTGAGTTCTACCAGCCCGGGGACAACTTGACAGATAGTGCTTGTTTCATATATGTACCACTAATTTGATGGTGGCGCTAGTATGCCTTCTCCGTACGAGTACCACGAACAACGAAACGAAATAGTTTCAAGAGAAAAGCGTGTTTCGTTACGTGTGTTATGAACGCCGTCAATGCAGCAAGAACAAAATTTAGAAAAAGCGTATTCCAAAATGTGGATAAAGAAAACAATTATTAGAGAATAAATAAGAGAACTGGAAACTGTCAGCAAGGTACATAAATCTTATTATAAATTTAACTGGAAGTCGTTGTTTTTTTTATTTTATTGTTGTGTGAAGTGTGTAATCGGTAAATCATTTGTGCTTTTTGCTCGAGAAATATGAATGAAAATCATTTTGGCCAATGAAAGTAAATCACCAAGCCTAACAATTCGTGAACATATGACATCTTGTTTCAAATTAATTAAGAACGTCAAGAATTCTAGAATTTTGTTTGGGAATATAAACGAAATATGTAGGATTTTCTACACAGTTAGCAAAATTGGTTTTGGATAGAATTTGTGCGCTTTTACCAGAATTCTGGCAGCAAACCGGTAGTGCCCGGTTTTATAATGCTGCCAGGAATAGGGGCCATGCATAAATAACGTAGCATTTGGGGGGGGGGGGGGTAGGGAGGGTCTACCAAATTTGTGACGAAGTGTGACGAGGGGGAGGGTAGGGCCAGAAGTTGTGCGACGTAGCATTAAGTTTAAAACCAAAGGTTTAGAGAAAACAATTTAATGATCCTCCATTATTCCCAAGAGAAATAAATTTAAATTCAAACAAGTTACTTTTGATGCGGTTTTACGATTCGCGGAATTACAAGTTCACAAAAATACGAAAAGATTTGGTATGCGGATTTAACTTGCTAAATTAGTTAGTTAATGTTGCTAACTATTAGACTTAGTTTGGAAGCTGAATTAAATTTTCACTTCAGATTCAACCAAACAAAATATAGTAATTTAGATGAACGTATGCTTCTTAGAATCATTGGCAGCTGCAGGATAGTTAACTGAGAGAACTTCTCTTTATGCTCCCCTTGACATATAAAATTCCAAACAAAACAATCAACACTATATTTGTGATGAAATGGGCTTATTTTGCACGAAATTTGCTGTTATAATGAAAATGTTGATAACATTTTGAAAGGACATGTATTTAAAATAATTTAAAAACATGTAATTTTTTTTTTCATCACCCGGGCGCTTTGCATGGGACGAGGGGGAGGGGGTAGGTAAATGCTACGTTATTTACGAGGGGAAGGTTAAAATTGTGTGACCAAATGCTACGAGGGGGGAGGGAGGGGTCAAAAGTCGCCGAAAAAAGCTACGTCATTTGTGTACGGCCCCATATACAATTATGTTCGACTCTTGCCAGAGTTTTATTCGACTTTTGCAATAATTCTGTCCAAAAGATTTTGCGATAATTTTTGTACGAATTTCTTCAGAATTCATTTCGCATATTGCTCAGCTCTAGCCCGACAGAAAACTAATTTAACGGCGTCCACCGGAGGATTGCATGTTGGTTCGATCACGAAGATTTTCGGAAATTTCAATATACGTGGAAGTGGCTCGATTTTGAAAGCCATCTTCTTGTATTTCTGAAAATCGATTTATTTTTCTTGGATTTTTTAGATCCAAAATGGAATCTATGTTTCTGTTAAGGTATGGACAGTTTTTAATTTGAACAGCAAAATAAATTTGGCGATAGAAATGCTTAAATTGTTCATTTTTTACAGCTAAAGAAAATAATAGATGAGATGCGCCTTTTTTTAAATTTTCTTCCATTCGAGCCGCCATGACATCACCAAATCACCACAAAATTTGCTTATGAGTTCAATATATGGGAGCTGTCAAGTTGTCCCCGGGCTGAGTTCTACAAGATGACGACACGAATGAACTCGTGATGAATGAAGTTCATGTTTGACAATTCTCGGTGGTTTGTTTACTTTGTCAGTTGCGTGAGTGCGAGTGCAACGTTACATTCGAACTCACGTAACTTCCATGTAAACAAACCACCGAGAATTGTCAAACGAAGTTCATCCGGCTCATTTTTTAGGGTTATATCGGTTGGTGTAAAACCTAATTACTACAGACATCGAGCAATGTGCTTCGTCGTGAGAATTGATCAAAGTAAGCGTAGTGCGTCGAACGTGTGAAATTTTCGCTCCCGTCAACATTTTTTTAGAATCGGTAAAGATTCTGCGGATGTTAGATTTTTGAACGGTTTCCGGTTGCTCTTAAAGTGGATGCCGATAACATTGAAGTGTTGATCAGGTGCATCGGCGAGTCAGTGAATCTAGGAAGTTTCAGAGATGTAAAAGCTGCCAGTGTCCACGGGTTTCGGGAAGAATTGTCATGGAAGAGGGTAGCGTTCGTCAGTCGACAGGGCGGAGCCCCGGTAGCAATTAAAGGAACTGCATTGTTTGGCCAATACTAGATAAGTATACGGAGTGATGTGTCAACATCAATTAAAATTTCATGATACACTAAATACGCGCCAGTTCCATGCGCACTTATTCGTGGCAAGGAATCGAAAGTTTAATTGCAATACTGGTATAAATTTGATACTCGTATTATAATTGAACGGGGTTTGCAGACGGGTAAATGACCTCGGAATGTACCGCTAGGTCTCTGTCATTCTAAAATGGGTCATTGGAAAATCGGTAGAGCTGACACCTATTAAATCCCGAAAACAAGTTGTTTGCATGGGGTAAGCAAAACTTATGCATTAAGCTTTTTTTTATAATGCCACTGACGGTCATTGGCCAGTTTTGCGCCTCTTTGGTGTTTCCTTTGGCTTTCTTTTTCAGTTCGACCTTCAAACAATAATATGTGTACATGGAAATGGCACACGTACTCTCTACTTAATTTATGTTTGACTGTCGTTTATTTCGTGTAAATTCCAGCCATTTTTTACTAAATATTCAAGAAATCAGTTGACAGCGACGGAGGGAGCATCTATTCAAAAGACTGTTAAGAAAAGGGCCCATAAATATTTTTCCGTTTTGTTGTTTCCCAGTAAAGTTCAGCCGGAAATGAATTGCAATTCTGGCAGGTTCCAGTTCTTATTCCGGCTCCAGTGACACAACCAATTCTAGTTAGAATTAGGTTCATTTCCGATTGAGCTTAACTGGGTTGGTGTAGATGAACCGTTAATTTTTGAGGGGAAGTGAAAGGGAACATAAGCAAAACAAGTTATTTGCTTATATGCCTTCTCGATAATCTATTATTTCGCCAACCGCCAGGCTTCAGAATCGGCTTATTTAAGGTGTGTATAAAGCTTTGTTAGTGTCCATTTGAAGTAAGTATTAACCGGAATTGTTTACGTTTTTTTATCGACCCATGTGAAATGTTCTCGTCGAATTAGGCAATCCATGAGACATTTCTGATTTGCTGATTAGGTTTGTTCCAGTACCAGGAGAAACTGGAAGTACTCCGGAGCAAACAGGGAGAAAATCGTTCCTGTACTATCTTCTTCTCTTTTTTCTTCTGGTGGCAAACCGGAGTGAAAAGGAGCAAGAATTTTTTGCTCCGGAGCAACAGGGAGTAACTACCATGTACTGAAACAAACCTATTATTTCTTCTGACGTAACTCGTTCGACAAAATCGCCGATTCGAGCCAACATCAAACGAATCGGGCTAACGAAGGATGGTTAAGTCCAAAATTTCAAACATTTTCAATCAATTCATGAGAAAATTATATAATTCTAAGGGTATTGTTCTACTGAACACATTCGTGGAACATTGAAAGTGTGTGAAAATTCGCTGAGAAAAGTTATTAACTAAAGGAGCAACATGACTTCAAAACAAGTGGATTTTATTCAGCCCGGGGACAACTTGACAGCTCCCATATATTGAACTCATAAGCAAATTTTGTGGTGATTTGGTGATGTCATGGCGGCTCGAATGGAAGAAAATTTAAAAAAAGGCGCATCTCATCTATTATTTTCTTTAGCTGTAAAAAATGAACAATTTAAGCATTTCTATCGCCAAATTTATTTTGCTGCTCAAATTAAAAACTGTCCATACCTTAACAGAAACATAGATTCCATTTTGGATCTAAAAAATCCAAGAAAAATAAATCGATTTTCAGAAATACAATAAGATGGCTTTCAAAATCGAGCCACTTCCACGTATATTGAAATTTCCGAAAATCTTCGTGATCGAACCAACATGCAATCCTCCGGTGGACGCCGTTAAATTAGTTTTCTGTCGGGCTAGAGCTGAGCAATATGCGAAATGAATTCTGAAGAAATTCGTACAAAAATTATCGCAAAATCTTTTGGACAGAATTATTGCAAAAGTCGAATAAAACTCTGGCAAGAGTCGAACATAATTGTATATGGGGCCGTACACAAATGACGTAGCTTTTTTCGGCGACTTTTGACCCCTCCCTCCCCCCTCGTAGCATTTGGTCACAAAATTTTAACCTTCCCCTCGTAAATAACGTAGCATTTACCTACCCCCTCCCCCTCGTCCCATGCAAAGCGCCCGGGTGATGAAAAAAAAATTACATGTTTTTCAATTATTTTAAATACATGTCCTTTCAAAATGTTATCAACATTTTCATTATAACAGCAAATTTCGTGCAAAATAAGCCCATTTCATCACAAATATAGTGTTGATTGTTTTGTTTGGAATTTTATATGTCAAGGGGAGCATAAAGAGAAGTTCTCTCAGTTAACTATCCTGCAGCTGCCAATGATTCTAAGAAGCATACGTTCATCTAAATTACTATATTTTGTTTGGTTGAATCTGAAGTGAAAATTTAATTCAGCTTCCAAACTAAGTCTAATAGTTAGCAACATTAACTAACTAATTTAGCAAGTTAAATCCGCATACCAAATCTTTTCGTATTTTTGTGAACTTGTAATTCCGCGAATCGTAAAACCGCATCAAAAGTAACTTGTTTGAATTTAAATTTATTTCTCTTGGGAATAATGGAGGATCATTAAATTGTTTTCTCTAAACCTTTGGTTTTAAACTTAATGCTACGTCGCACAACTTCTGGCCCTACCCTCCCCCTCGTCACACTTCGTCACAAATTTGGTAGACCCTCCCTACCCCCCCCCCCCCCCCCCCAAATGCTACGTTATTTATGCATGGCCCCTATTCCTGGCAGCATTATAAAACCGGGCACTACCGGTTTGCTGCCAGAATTCTGGTAAAAGCGCACAAATTCTATCCAAAACCAATTTTGCTAACTGTGTAGAAAATCCTACATATTTCGTTTATATTCCCAAACAAAATTCTAGAATTCTTGACGTTCTTAATTAATTTGAAACAAGATGTCATATGTTCACGAATTGTTAGGCTTGGTGATTTACTTTCATTGGCCAAAATGATTTTCATTCATATTTCTCGAGCAAAAAGCACAAATGATTTACCGATTACACACTTCACACAACAATAAAACAAAAAAAACAACGACTTCCAGTTAAATTTATAATAAGATTTATGTACCTTGCTGACAGTTTCCAGTTCTCTTATTTATTCTCTAATAATTGTTTTCTTTATCCACATTTTGGAATACGCTTTTTCTAAATTTTGTTCTTGCTGCATTGACGGCGTTCATAACACACGTAACGAAACACGCTTTTCTCTTGAAACTATTTCGTTTCGTTGTTCGTGGTACTCGTACGGAGAAGGCATACTAGCGCCACCATCAAATTAGTGGTACATATATGAAACAAGCACTATCTGTCAAGTTGTCCCCGGGCTGATTTTATTATTAAGCATGGCAACCCTGTTTGAATAGCTCCATTGTTATACAAATGTAAACTAGACAGCGGCCACCCCCCGCTCGCGTATCGCAGATACAGATATTTAAACAGGGTTGCTATGATTAATAATAAAATCCACTTGGTTTGAAGTCATGCTGCTTCTTTAGTTAATAACTTTTCTCAGCGAATTTCCACAAACTTACAATGTTCCTCGAATATGTTCAGTAGAAGAATACCTTTAGAAATATATAGTGTTTTGATTAATTGATTGATGAGGTGATTTTTTAGGAATTTATTTTCAATGTTAACCGATTTTCCATACTAATTTCCATATAAACTTTGAAATTTTTTGAGGGTCCGTAGACACAACCGATCAGTACCAAAATTTGCACAATTACTCTGGGCCATAAAAGGAATCAGCAGAGCCTGGTGGAGCTAAAAGTCTAGAAATGAACCAGTCTAGAACAAATTTCTCTAGGTAAAACTCTAGAAATGATTTAAACTACCAAACATCTCCATAAACACAGTGTGGAAGGCTGTCTATAGTTTATTGGGTGGTACCCCTAACTTAAACATAACTATCCCATTCTCTTAATTGAATTCAATTGATTCCTAGGGAGCACTAATTAGGACCAATTACCACGAAAGACTAGGATATGTCTCAATTTAATCCAAAGCATCCAATCGAAGATGAGATCACCAAGGAATGATTGGACTGGAAACCAATTTATTTTAATATCCTTCATCAATCATTCCCGGCATGTGTAAGCAGTGTCCACCAAAACAAGGCAGTAAAATTTGAAGTATATCTCTTCAGTTGAAACCTGCTGACTTTCTTGAAAATATCCTCCAAAAACAACATTTTCCCTGACACAGGTCTACGTGGTGTTGGAAATGTCTAGCTACTATCCCCCATACGTACCACCCACCAGCCACATCCTCAGGGGTGCGTTATAGATTTACATTATGTGATTTCAATCTCTGCCAAAGTCACCCGGTCCATTAAAACGGAGCACCGATCTGGAAGGGGGGAGGTGTAGCAAGCATCACTTGACTCTTGTCTTCATACCAGTCTGGACGCACAACTTTCGTGAACCTTCGAAACCGAAGATGTGCTATCATATCGTCGTGAATGCTTCCAATTTCGTGTAATCTATTACGTTTTTTTCTTCTATCGTGTGGATCTTTCGTTCTGCAGTCTAGCACCATTACGGGCTGACGAAATGTTCGACAGTACCATTTATCTTATTCCGGTGCCGTTGTCTCCTGCATCCGAACATTTTTTTTTTTGCTTGTATACCATCATCGTCTTTGTAAGGGAAACAATTTTTGTAAATTGTTCAATCGAACTATGAGATGACACTTTACTCGTGGAACAGCTCGTGATTGATTTTAATTTCAAGATCCGGTACGAATACAAAAGATGCGTGCTATTTCCGTGAGAGGAATGCCCAATCCAACAAGTCCATTTTGGACAGATTTTGGTCGGTTTTTTGTGACAAGTTTCATGTTGTTTTAGATCATGTGCAACAACGATGTTGTTGCTGTCGTTCTTATGATGTCTCCGTAAGTCGCGAGTAGGCGGTTGGCTTTGAACAAGATCGAAAATTGTATGAAATTGTTGAATGGTAATGTAATAAAACGTGTTGAGTCGTGATGCTGAATTTATAAGATACACGTATCTAGAGTATTTATTTGATTTTTTAATATACATCAGAGCTTGCCACGTTTTCAGTTTTCTTATCTCCGGCTTACGGGGGGGGGGGGGAGGTATTCAGGCAAATTGCGTATCCATTTTTCCTGTGTGACAAAGAGAAGATAAAAAAGAAAATAAAAAAGAACCGCCGCATCCTTATCGCCGCCGCCGTAAAATACACATCTGTAGCATAACGTCTTGCGAAATACACTTAAAAGGAGCGTCATAAATCACATAAATGTAACTACGACCATCTGCACGTTGTTTTGAACCTGCTTTATTGAACGCGGGAAACACTTTCCGCTATTCGTCTGCAGATGGCGAACTAGGCGCGATGTGTAAAAATTTAGAAGGGAATTACACATAAGTCAAAACGTAACATTTCACAACCGAACGACACTCCAGTATCACACTTTTCTTCAATTTCTGTCACCCTACTATCGAAAATCAGCAAGACACGAATCATGAAAGATTCGCTATTAACAACGTCAACGATATGAACTGTATTCCGACCAAAAACACCGAATTTGCATCTAAAATAAACTAAGAATGACGAGTACAACATAACAAACTAAACGCTCAAACGCTATAACCTCAAAATTTTCCATTGCCCCTATAATGGGTCATTTTCGACCCAGCGTACAAATCCAAATCAATTATTTCTAGCTTAAATTAATCAATTTTTTTACATTGTAGTTCTATGTTTGACTTTAATAAATATTATATATTCGCTTACCATTGTTTATTTAAAAAACTAAAATCTGCGAAAGATTTTTTTTTTGTTGAAAAACACTTCTATTAACATCAATATTATACCTTAATTTTTAAAAAATCTGCTGTCAAGCACAAAAATGTTTGTTCAAGGATTGTTCTATAAGATTCCAGTGGTGGTTGTTTGATTCAATGAAAAAAGTATATTTTATCAGCAAATCGAAAGTTAGAAAAATTAGACATTTTCAGTACATTATGACAAATATCATTTTTGATGTTTATAAACAGTATTGACAGGAATAAAAACTAAAAAGGGAGCGCTAAAATTTTGATCTGCTTTATAAAATAAGTGAGGTTATGTCATAAAAAATTCAGGATAGTATCATTTCCAGGTGCACATAAAATACTGAAAAAGAAAGCTTAACCCTCCAGTTCCCAACACCGCCTCTAGACGGTCTCTTTAAAAATCTAAATAAAACTTCTAAAACATGATTGTATGTTGTCATCCGCACTAGTATTTCTTCCCAACGCTCACACCTTTCATACACACACATTGTTTGAATAATCGTAGCTTTCTGTTAAAGGAAATTGAAGCTCAAAGTTGAAAATTCCATGAAAACGTGGAAAAAAAACTATTTTGTGTTTAGTGGTAATCTTCATTAAACAAATTTTAACTATTTTTGGAAATTTTAATAGCTAAAACAATATTTTTGGGTAGCATTTTACTGTAGATGCGATTTTAGTGGTATTAGGGAGGGTGCCTCACCATTTCATTAATTACTCGGAATACAATTGATGCAATGCGTATGCATTGGCACCAGTATCTTTGCTTTCTAATGCGTTGAACAAAGATGGCTAACGCTGCTCTAACCACCGGCTTCACATGGTTAGGGCGAAAAAAGGTTCATTACCCTAGGTGAAGTTTTTGAATTTCAGCATTTTTGTTATTTAGAGCTAGTTCAAAGCTATTCTACGAATGACTAGATTTTTCGATAGCGCGCGAAAAAAACTTTCCGTGGTCGTATATACAATATACGTAACCACAAACAAAATTTGTTCTTTTTTGTTTGTTTGCTTCGGAATTTCACCTGAAGAATCTCTAAAATTCTCTTTTACATGATCTTCTTAAATTAAAAAATAAAATATGATAAATGAAACCATCGCCAGCAGACACTGGTCTTCCCTACTATAAATTAGAAGTAAATAATTAAACAACCAAAGCACTAGAGAAATACTCCTTAACCTAGGTAATTTGCGTTCTGATGGAATTCAAAATATAAACCATCTGAATTCGCTTATGTTGAAGTAACTAGAAGAAAAAAAGTTTTTGTTTTTCATTCGCCCAGGTGCCCAACACCGCCTCTAGGCGGCCTACTTATTTTAAGGTTTTAATGAATAATCCATTGCTTACATGAATTATCAACTTTATTTTCGTTATTCTCATCACGTAACCCACCCAAAAAAAAATTTTCAGGCCAAATAACAATTTGGGCACTAGAGGGTTAATGAAAAAGATTATATTTGAAAGGGACCAAAAACATCCCAACACCAAGAAAGGGATCAAAATAAACGTCACATAATCGTTTGCTGTAAACAAAAGGGTTCACCCGCATGAACTATTGAATTAGGTTCTTTACTGAAACAGTTAATCTCACTTTTCTTTACAGTTCGCTTGTACTGTTTACATGAACTTAGAAAAATTTGTGGACGACTAGATTCGCTCGAAGTAAATCGTAAAGAAGTCCATGCAAACAGTACAAGCGAACTCTCAAGAAAAGTGAGGTTAACTGTTTCAGTAAAGAACCTTATAAGCTAACGTCTCGCCGAAAAGGGATTATGGGAGAGAGCACAAAACCAGTGCGATGTTTCAAAAGGGACCAAAACATTTATCTGCAGAAATAGCTCAAAATAAATTTTTTTTAATGAATCTGGTATATTATTCGAAAAAAATGGTTAATTTAACACGGCATTGAGTTGTTTGCCCCTAAAACAAGCTCCTGTTCATAAATGAAAATATAAAGTAAGAGGTAATTTTTCAGACGCCATTTTCTCAACATGAGCATATTGTATATAACGCCTTATGAAATGATGACGTCGAATTGCTAATTCAATTCAATGACATTTCAAGGCAAGATGGAGAGAAAGTTGGGAACATTTGACACTTTTGAGTGTATTAGTATTATACTTGCAAAATTAAGCATGGCGGCCGGGGCCCTTGAAGTAAACATAAACATCCGAACGAGCATCCTGATTCTTTGGTGCACGATGAAAAGTGAGAAAAGGCTGAGCTACACCGATTAGAACACTTATGGACACTTTTTATCTCGAAAAGAAAACCGATTAAATTACCTATGACCGAATCGAAATAAAACTAATGGCAACAGAAAGGCCCACTACGTCATTTGTTTGTGCTTTTCTTCTTCATATCCTCTTGTTTTTTGAATAACAAACAGTATAGGGTTCCAACATTGGTTACTCCTTAACATATTTAGTTCTAGAATCAAAATTTTGAAAGATCTATAATATATTGTTTATCTCGAGATAATCTAGCATTTCGTTGCTCTATCCCGGTAAAAAAATGCGGACGAACATGGTCAGGCGATCAAAACAGTTTTGACGTTTGACTCAACTCGCCTGTGCTAATAGCCCCTAGGAACAAATGCAATTGAAAGGCAATTTCAATACTTCGTCAAATTTTCTGGCGGTTGAAATGGACTTGGTTGTTTTTTGCGTTTTTCTAACATTCATGTTTGGCTTAAGCTTAAAATTGTTTTATTTTTAAACAATTGGCGTGTTCTCACTTGTATTTTGTTTGTCTAGTGCACTTCATTTAGCCAACGAATGTGGAAAACTGTGGAATCGTGTGTAATTATAGTAGGACAAGATCTCTGACCTAAAGTCTTAATGAAAGTCAAATTGTGGTAAGTTTTGGTGTGCAATACCAATTTCACAATTGATTTTTCCTATAGTTTGGTGGCGATTACCTAGTATACTGTTAAGTTTATGTGAGTAGATAGTGAATCCAAAAATTAGTATTATTTGTAATTTTCATATTAGGCAATAAAGGGCGATTTAAGAGCAGGTAGAGCGGGCAAAAAATGACAGCGGCGAATCGCCCAAATGTTGCCTTTGAAATAGCCCCCTAATTGCCAGCAATTTGCTGGCAAATTAAAGAGCAATTAGCGCATCCGAGTTAGCAAATAGTCCCCCGTTAGCTAGCAACTTGCACTTTTTGACTGGGATGTAGTCAAAGTTTTCTCGTTGATCAAAAATACCCGCTTTGCGTTATTTAAATGTGAAGACTTGAGCAATAGCTTAACACATCAAGAGAATCTGTAGTGGTACATTCTGTTTGTATACAGTCGTGATTCGCTGATTGGACACTTTTTAACTGGACCGCTTTTTAGTTGGACCTCCGCTGGTTGGACCATTGTCCAACTAAAAAGCATCTGAACCCCAAAATCTCGTGTCAAATTTACTTTGACAATCAATCTGACAATATTTAGAGATGTGAACAGATGCATTTACACAGCCAACATCTCATTTGAAGAGTTTTTTCGACATTTGTCAGTCGGTCCAACTAGCGAATCAAATTCGTTAGTTGGACAAGGCTGTGGCCCAACCAGCGAATCACGACTGTATTGATTACTTAGAAATATTAGCCATAAAAGTTTTATTTCCTTAAATTGCAAGTTAGCTTTTTAAGCGACAAAAATAACAAAAGCGCAAAAATGAGCGCTTGATGTGATGCAGCATACTAAAATGACTGTTTGGCGAAATAATAAGAGATGCATACTGAAAATTTATATTATATTGATGTTGTAAGTACTGCTTCCATGTTTCGATTTAATTTTAATTTCTTAATTCGATTAATAATATTCAAAACAAAACGAAGTTTGCGTCAAGATGATCGGTGAATGGTACCCAAAAATTTATAAAAGAGATTATAACTACTAGAGGTCGCATGTCGCTACTAACACTGATAATTTATCATCTCGCTCTTACATATGCTAGGCCCATTAGTTTGACACATATTGCCCCGGGTACACACATGTCAAAGTAATGGGATACAACATGCTAGAGCGACACCCCCATGTTTCAGTCCGCGAATACATATGGAGACAGTAGTGCTTTGCTCCCTCTAGTAGTTATAATCTCTTTTAAATTTATCGACGTTGTACAGTCGTGATTCGCTGTCACTGTTTAACTGAACCGCTTTTTAGTTGGACCTCCGTTAGTTGGACCCTGAGACGAGACATACAGATTGAAAAAATAGAACGTCAAATGCAGCCACTATGTGAGGCAAACAATGAGGCTTTGCGAGACGAACGATAGAATGAACAGAAAAAGAAAAGATCTATCGACAAGTCCCGCCCCAGGTTGGACCAAGTGCAATGAGCACATGAATGGAATGTGTGGATTATTTTCAGTGTATACAACATGCTGCTTTATCGACACTGATCTAAAACGCCATTTTGTTCTTTTGCACTGGGCTCTTCTGTCATAACAACAGAACAGGGAAGGATTCGAGATTTTTATTTGCATAAAAATCTACTCTATATAGAAAATATTTGAAATTATGGCAGGCCAGGCTGGAACCTGCCGGATTTGCAAGTACGACGGTGGATCATCGTACAAACGACTGAAATCGATTTTCGATCGCGATAGTGGTGTACAGATAGCAGCAATGGTGCGAGAGCTGGCCGATGTAGAGGTAAGCTTTCTCTCACATTTTTGATAAAAAAAAACGGAAATAATTTCATAAAAATAATCCAGGTCTTCAATGATGGGCGTCGGTCCCTTTGGATTTGCACTGTTTGCACGCATAAAGTAAAAACAGGTTATCTAATCCGAAGAATGATTCGTGAAGCGGAGGAATGTGATACGATTGGTTCCAACACTGGGCAAGAGTCGGTGCAGGAAAGAATAATAGCGGATGAAATCAAACAGGAAGAATTAGTATATGATGATGATGATGATAATGCCGATGGTTACCTGTATGAGTATTTAGAAGAGGAAAATATAGAAGCAGATTACTCTGCCTCAGCAGGCATTAATAGTGCTCAGCAACACGAAGAAACAATCGGAAATATTGATTTGAATGTTAAACACCCTGCGGATACGATTCTATCTAGTGATAGTAAAAAGGTTTGCCTCCAACGGACCTACAGGAAAACCAAGTTCGTAATGCCCAACGCGGAAGTTGTCCTGCAAATCACTGATCAGTTGGATTATTTAGTGGTGGACGTCAAAGGGGACCGATGCTGCGGCTGCAGTTTTGTAGGGGAAACTCGAAAGGAGCTGCTGCAACACTCAACCATGGCACATTCCATCGATATCGTTGGCTGTGGTAATTATTGTCCGATTTGCTTCTACAAATTTTCCACCGAAACGGCTCTTACGAGGCACATTGACGGCAGTAAATCAAAAAGCATATTTGTGTGTAAGATTTGCGAGAGATATTTCAATAAACTGCGTCAAATTGAAGCTCATTTGCAAAATTACCAAAATGCCGGCGTTAGTTGGTAAGTGGGTTATAATTTTATGAGGGAATGTTTTCATTAAAAAGGTTTACTTTCAGCAGTAACTCAGAGGACGATCCTATGGTCACGAAAGATGGTGAATATGATTCTGATGCTTATCAAAGCGAAGACGGAAGTAGTGAAGACGATAACTTCGACGAAGACGAGGAAAGTAACTTGAGTGACAATTGGACAATGGAAGATGAAAATAAATCGCCGGGGATGGGATCTTCAATGCGGTCCCCTACGGATAGAAAAATTCGAAGCGACACGTCCAGTAACCTATTCGGAAACGAACAAGAGATCGATTGTCAGGGAGTTCCACCAACAAGCATACCCGAATCGCAGGTGTTGGATCGCATTACATTCAAGACATTTCAGTACATAAAACTGAAAGGTGAACGATGCTGCGGTTGCGATTTTACCTGTGTCAAGAGGGAGCAAGTATTTCAGCATGCAAAAGAAGCACACGAGGAGGATGTCAACTTGTCCAACGGATTTATTTGCCCGATTTGCTACTGTGACTTCGTGGATGGCAAACAATTGTCGAAGCACATTAATTTTATTACCAGTAAAAATATTCTCATTTGCATGATCTGTGATGAAGCCTTCAGTGGGAAAGGTGCTCTCAAGAATCATCAGATGCTCAGTGAGAAACATAAACAAAACTTCCTAAATTTATACAGCAGCAAAGAAAAGGATGAATCTATGTTAGTCGAACTGAATCATGAAGATGTGATGGCAGCGCTCGAAAAAGAAATCACCGATGATAAAACGAAAGTTAAGATTCGATCGAGAAATAACAACCGATCGATCACAAGACATCGCCACCTGCAAATGCCAGGATCTAATTTCATTACGCAGATTGATCAATACGACAACTACGAGGTCATCACGTTAAGGGGAGAACGCTGCTGTGGTTGTGGACAATTTTTCGAGACGTACAGTGAATTACTCCAGCACGGGCGACGAATTCATCTAATCGATAATGCGGATGCCGTGGGTGAATATCAATGCGACGTATGTTTTGGTCGTTTCGAATGGGACCGAGGACTGGTAATGCATCAAAATACTAGACAATCGGTCAGTCAACTGTATCACTGTAAGATATGTAAGTTGCTTTTCTCAAAGCAGTACACTATCACAAAGCACCTGAAGAATGCTCCTAACCACTCTGTAGCTGAAAATAATGCATCATCGGACCAACCGGAGCAGGATTCGCTTGCAGTGGAAGCCCTCCAAGGACACACAAAACCAGATGCTACCGCAGGCAAAAGCAAATTTGTCTGCTGTCTACCAAAATGTGCCACAGAATTTGCTAACGAGAGTCTATTGCTGGAACACTGCGCGCACGAGCATTCGGGTAAACGACGTGAGAACGAAGCAGAGCGTACTGACGATTCCAATGTCTGTCCCGGTTGCTGCAAATCATTTGAAAATGCAACTTGCCTCGTGTGGCATCGATTCACTCGCTTCACTAAGCAGTATCAGTGTCGCTACTGTGACCAAACGTTCTCTCGTTGGTCAAACTTCCGAGAGCACGAAAATACAGTGCATTTGGGGAAAGTCGAAGAATTTCCCTGTGACACGTGCGGCAAAGTTTTCCGGGCAGCACATGGCCTGAAAGCCCATCAGGAGATACATTCCGATCTAAGGAAGCAGATTTGTATCGATTGTGGAGCTAGTTTCAGAAATAAGGGCATACTGAAACGTCACCGGCGCGCTGTTCATGCTAATGATTACCCATTCGACTGTAAGATGTGTCCGAAAAAATTTCCCACCCTGGAACAGCTGAATGCCCACATGCGGGTTCATACGGGAGCTAAACCGTACCCGTGCCGATACTGTGATAGAGCTTTCTCGCATTTTACCGATCGGAAACGACACGAAATGTCCACCCATACCGGAGAGCGACCGTTCCAATGCGCGCACTGTCCGGCAGCATATATCCGGAATCGTGAACTGATGATTCATATGCAGAAACACGCTGAGGATAATGTAGGCTGAGGGTTAGCAACAAGCAGAACATTGTAGTTGTTAAGAATTTCGTCAAACTGTTAGGTTTAAGCGATGGTGTGTGCGAGTAAAGAAATGTAATCTCTTCAAGCGTTTAATTCAACTAACTTCCAAAATCACACATTTTTCTCTTCAATTTCCGGTCACCCATTGCCCCCGTTGATTCCCCTGGATCAACAGAAGGCAGACGGTTCCTGTGCACAATATACAAAAAAACTCGTTGGTTACAATTTTACGATGCACAACAAAAAACCACACTGATCGTTGATGTGAGTTTAAAAGCTTGGAGTGAATGTTTTTAAAGATTGTCTTCCAATCACGTTGAGAATTTTCCCGCGCTATTTTAAGCTCTTATACATATATTTCCTGATTATACATCATATTATTATGATTTAATCTGTTCCACAATATTCCGCCACGTCACTCGGTCAGTTGCTACCTGTCTCCAACCTCACAGGTGCCCGATACTCGCCAGGTTCTGCTCCACTTGGTCCAGTCACCGGGAACGCTGCTCTCTTCTCTGTCTTGTACCTGCCGGGTTGGAGGTAAAAACCAACTTGGTGGGGTTGTTGTCCGGCATCCTCACAACATGCCCCGCCCACCGTACTCTTCCAGCTTGAGCTACTTTCCGGATACTTGGCTCACCATAGAGTCGCGCAAGTTCGTGGTTCATCCTCCTCCTGCACACCACCAAAGATCGTTCTCAGCACGCTTCTTTCGAAGACTTCGAGTGCTTGCAGATCCTCCTCGAGCCTTGTCCACGTTTCGTGCCCGTAGAGAACCACCGGTCTAATCAGTGTGTTGTACATGGCGCATTCCGTGCGGTGGTCAAGCTACCTGGTTCTCAAAGTTTTGTGGAGCCCATAGTAAGCACGACTTCCAGAGATAATACGCCTTCTGATCTCCCGGCTGGTGTTATTGTCCGCAGTCACCAATGAGCCTAGATAGATGAACTCGTCAACCACCTGGAACGCTGTCGATCGTAATACTACTGACCAAGCGTTCTCTATCGCGATCGGTTCCGCCAACCAGTATGTACTTCGTCTTAGACACATTTATGTTCAGTCCTACTCGTGCTGCTTCGCACTTCAGTCGGGTATACAGATCTGCTACCGTCTCCTTGTTTCTAGCGATTATGTCCACGTCGTCAGCGAAGCACACGAACTGTCCGGACCTCGTGAAAATCGCTTCCAGCGCTATATTGAACAGCAAGCTGGACAACCCATCGCCTTGTCTTAATCCCCTGCGTGTTTCAAACGGACCCGAGAGATCTGGGACAGCGCTTTGTAAGCGGCATTTGTCACTGTGATCGCTCTGTAGTTTTCACAGCCCAATTTGTCGCCTTTCTTGTATATCGGGGTGATGACCCCTTCCTTCCACTCCTCCGGTAGCTGTTCTCTGTCCCAGATTCTTTCGATTATTCGGTGCATGCTTTCCGTCAGTTTCTCCGGACCCACCTAGAAGAGTTCCGCTCCTAGACCACCCTTACCAGCTGCCTTGTTGTTCTTGAGCTGTTGAATAGCCTCGTTAAGCTCATTCATAGTGGGCGCCGGTGCATCCCCGTCGACTGCGACACTGACATAATCGTCCTCTTCGAACGCCCGATTGTCTGCCTGCGCACTATTCAGGGCTGGCATTACGTACGGTGATTATCACCTAGTGACTGTCACTTCTCATTTTTCGGAATTATGAGAGGTGACAATCACCCCTGTCTGTCACTTTTTTGAGGGGCTAACATCACCAACTCGATGTTGGTATTCCGTATGGTGACAATCACTCAGAAGTGATCACCTTTTACCAAAATAACAGTGACAATAAGAAAGCTATCACTTTTGTTTTTCTCGTGCAATTTGAAATATTTTTGTAACAAAAACGATAGCAGTTAAGGAAAAAAGGGTAAAGTTTTGAATTTTATATTTTGCACGTGGGCTTGCTTGAAGAACAAAAGCCATTTACATTAGGAAACAACAAAGTTGAAGTTGTCTTCAAAAATGGGTGAAGCAAAACGGTAAGTTCATTTAACAAATACGATTATAAAAAAAATGTATCAAATATTCTGTTTTAGTTGTGATAATTATCACAAACATATCATTCAATCTCTATTTCTGTACTCCCTTAAATTCTACTCTTAGTGGCAATGCAACACAGATGCAGTTATCTTTGCTGGACGAATTCAAGCACAAAGAACTTGCAAGAGGATCTTTCATGAAAACCGAAAATGGTAAAGATAAGTGCAGCAAACTGTGGATGGACATGATAACGAAGCTCAACGCCGTTGGCCCACCTGTTAAAACGGTCGCTGAATGGAAGCGGGTATGTTGTATTTGATTTCATGTGTGCGTTTTTTGGCTATATGGTTATTTCAACATAACTTTTCTACAACTGACGTCCTCTGCAAATTATTTTTACAGTATATATATTGTTTTGCATGAATTTCTGTGAAACGCTCAATCACTATTATTTCAGTACAAACATTTTGAGGCATACATTTATCAGAATATTTCTTTTTAGGTCTGGCCGACCCGGAAATACAAAACGAAGACAAAATTGTCTTCGAATAAAAAATCTCCTAAGAAAACAGGAGGAGGACCGTATTCGGTGGAAGAGTTAACATTCGCCGATGAATCGATAATCGAAGCCTGTGGGCTGGAAGCAACCGTTACTGGTATTCCGGGTGTTGCTTCCTACGGTTTCAATAGCGAGATGGAGGAGGAAGATGATCGCGGCGACGAGGATATTCCAACCGACGATTACTTAATGGAATCTGTGTTTGACCATCAGACGACAGATCCGAGCTTGACCACCACACCACGAGCCCCCAAACGACAGAAAAAGAGTGTGCAACTGTTAGAAAAACAAGTCGAAATAAGCCAACAATTTCTGGATACAGGCAGTGATGCCTTACAAAACATAAAAAGTTCTCAAGCGGACGTGTCTATGCATTTGCGATCACTAAAACATGATTTTCGAAAACTAGTAGACCTAAAACGAAAAGAGTTCAAGGATAAAAATAATTATAGAAAAGAGAAATTAAAATTGCTAGAAGAAAGGCGTATTGAAAAAAGAGCAATTGAAGCTCCAAAAATTGAACATCGAAGTATTACAAACTACAAATGAAATGAAAACATTAAAACTAAGTAGAGAAGATGAATGAACACGTACGTGCTTGTGTATGTATGTTTGAGATGAGTGTGTGTGCGATGAATGTGTGTTTCTGTGAGATGAATGTGTGTGTGGGATGAGTATGTGTGGAATAAGCGTGTGTGTTGGTGAAAAACAAGACAATTTTCTAACTATAGGTAATAAGTTTGGGGGCGTTTGAACAACAAACGTAACTTGCATTATAAAACAACAAACATTAATGAAATCTATGATTTTTTCGACTTCAGCAAACTCTTCAATCATATTGTATCCCAAGGTTATTAAAATGCATCGGTTGTAGATGATAAGAGCATGTTCAGCAAGATGCTAGAACGTGAAATGCTTAGAAAAGAATGAATTTGAAAATTAAGAGAAAACAATAGTGATTGGTGTAAGTTTGAATGAAGAGAAAACCAAACTGATTAGTAGATCGAATAGACAAACGATTTAATAAAATAAGAAGTGAGTGTGTATGCGGGTTAAATGTGTGTATGTGTGTATGAATATGTCAAAAAGGTGTTCTCAATAAATTTAAATTTTCGGAATACTATTATTAGTTATGGAGTATTTATTCGCCTCTTTATTTTGCCTGATATTAAACAAATTTAAAATGCATCTCAAATCCTATTTCGATTCGTGGTACTACCTGTACCGGTGAAAAAAACCACCAAACAGGGAATCCCAAATACATAGTGTCATGCGACCTGTGCTACGGTTAAAATTGTTGAGGGGGTTTAAAATATTCTCAATGGCGGACAGAGCCTGGGAAGAGCCGGGTGAACTTCCCAGTATGCTGCATTACGCAGCGGCACGTTCGCTCTACGCACCGAAACTTTTTTGCCGATGATCCACATTATTTTGCCGGATTTTTAAAGGCTGGGGTTTGCTGAGACTTTCGGCTGATGATAGTTCGGTGTAGTTTAGCTAGGTTTCGATTATCAAATTTCGATGTGAACAGACGAACGTACCCAGTGGCCGTGTGGTATTCGGCCAAGAATTGAGTCACTGGGTTCCTGCTCCCATGTCGTAGGAGGCGACTGAAAGCAAGAGTCTCTAAGTCAAGGTGTAGTTCCGTGCCGAGGACTTAATTGCTGGAGGACCTAAAATATGCCAGTCGCGCACGGAGCATTTTGGGTTTTGCCCTTACTGTGTTATGTGATTCTCTGACACAATGGGCCATTATTTTCTTCGCAAATCGTGGGAATTAAATAATCGTGTCCCAATGTGTCTGATATGGCTCGCTACATGCGTTAACATATTAACTCCTATGAATTTGTCCTAAGTTGTTGTGCAATATATGTTGGAAATGAATTGTACAGTTTTCTGATGAACAATGGTTAGAATAGCACAAATCAATCTCCAGCATAAACGTACAGCAACTATGAATCTATTTCGACTTATTCAGGAAGGTAGAGCTCCCACATCAATGGTTCAAGAGCCGTACTACCATAAACGAAAGTTCTATATTGGAAAGTTACTTAACAATGCCTTCATTGCTTACAACAAGACAGGCATTACCCACGTGAAATGCTTCGTGCTTGCATTCTTGCAAATAAGACTATCGATGCGTGTATCATATCGGAGCTCAAAGAGGAAAGAATTTTGCATGAGCTGGGAAATTGGCACGTTCCAAATGAAACTGGACCGTCTCTATCGGATCATAATATATATTTTTCGATCATCTTGATGCCACCCTCAATGTGGTAACATACCGTAATCCTAAATCTACAAACTGGTGCCTCTTTTTGGAAAACTTGGCTCTGAAATTTCAATTACAATAATTACTCAACTAGACGACTTGGATGACGTCGTGGATACATCAAACTCATTCATAGTAGCATCCTACGAAGAAGCACGTCCACTTCGTACTGTTAAATCGACAGCCCTTGGTGGAGGGTTGAGCTTGAAAGAATGAAGAAGGATATTGAAGAGTTTGGAACCGGCGTCAGGGTGATGACTTCAGGGCTTTTAGGTTAGCTCGTAGTACACATAAGAGATGTCTTAGGTCTGCAGAGCGGGCTGGCTGGAAAAACCTATGCACTAATATCTATAGTCTGAACGAGGCTAGCAGGCTAAATAAAATTCTTTCAAAATCGAAAGATTTTCAGATGAACTCCTAGAGATGGTGTTTATGTGACGGACGAAAAAGATGTTCTTAATTGTCTCTTTGACGCACACTCTCCAGGTTGTATTGATCCAGAGCTGAACAATGTTCATAGATCTCATTCTGGTGGTACGGACTCGTGGGCACTAGCACGCACATTGGTTACCACTGAATCGGTCAAGTGGTCAGTTGACAGCTTTGCTCCAAATTGCCTGGAAAAGATGAAATACTTCCCGTGCTACTGCAAATGGGATTTGATATTCTCAAACATGTCTTGAAAAAGATTTTGCTTTCCAGTCTTGCTACCGGGTATATCCCGAAAGCATGGCGAGAAATAACTGTTAGATTTATTCCCAAAGGGGGGCGCTCAAGCTATGAAGAAGCCAAGAGTTTTAGGCCTATCAGCTTAAGTTCTTTTCTTCTGAAAGCTTTGGAACGGATAACCGATCATCACATCAGGAACGTTAGTTTAGTTGAATATCCACTGCACAAAATGCAACATGCATATCAGTGTGGGAAATCCACGATCACTCTGCTTCACGATGTTGTTTACAACATTTAGAAAGCCTTCTCGCTCAAGCAATCTAGCTTGGGTGTATTCCTAGATATTGAGGGTGCTTTTGACAATTTGTCCTTCCAGTCTATTCTGGAAGTGACGCGCGGTCATGGGGTTTCTGCATGTATTTCGGGTTGGATAAACGCAATGCTTAGTAACCGCATTCTTTGCTGATCACTGAGACAGGCTAAAATACGGAAGTTGAGTATTTGCGGTGTCCTCAGGGTGGCGTTCTGTCACCTTTGTTATGGAACCTGCCCACACTACTTTTACAGTAAACGGCAAGTTACGGCGGATAGCCTAGAACAAAGTTTTAATAGCCTATTGATCGCCAGCATCTAGTGTAACCCGCCTTTTCGTTTACTCGGTGGTTGCCTTGTTGAATAACTGTTGTAACGGCATTTAATTAGCAAGGGACTGGAAGGTGAAGTATATTTTTCAATATTAAGAGCCATAGTACTCAAGGGAGAGCAAGAAGTTGAAGGAAGAAAGTTTAGAAATGCGTGGAATAGAGTCATGAGCAAGCTTAGAGTTTCTCGGCAACTTAACCTTTTGTCTGCTACCGCAGGGGTCAGGATATTTTGGCATTAGAAATGCGAATCACCTGAGTCTGCGGCATGTCCTGGACAGCGTAAAGTAACTTTGTACTTCATGCTGTCGAAACCGACAAAAAGTTAAGTCACCGAAAACTTCTACAATAAACTCAATGAGCTTGACGAATACCAAATAATTATTACTGGACTTTGCATCGAAACAATCTTTGACTTAATGCAACAAGTATTTTGAGCTGTCGAATAGTGATGTCGACAAGTTAAATTATCAGTTAACCCAAACAAAACTTCATGGTTCTTTCAGGAAGAAGCGATTAACAGCGGGTTCGTCCATGCAGTTCTGAGTTACTGTGTACAGATCAAGTCAAATACGTTGGAGTTATGTTGGATTCCAAACTGAATTGGTCTACTCACATTGAATTCATAGTCAAGAAAGCGTGCATGGCCTTCGGGCAGTGCAGACGAACTTTTGGAAAGACCTGGGGTCTCAAACCAAAATACATCTATTGGATCTACACGACAATTGTACGTTCATTACTGTCATACGGATGCCTAGTGTGGTGGCAGAGGGAAGAGGTGATAACGGTCCAGTTAAACTAAAGCATCTGCAAAGAATGGCGCTCATGGCGTTGAATGGTGCTTTCACTACAACTCCGACTGTTGCCCCTGAGGCCCTTCTAAATAACAAAACATTACACATACACCTCAAACAAGAAGCACTATCATGTGATTACAGACTGCAGGTTACTGGGCTTTGGAACAGTAACCATGTTGATCTGAAGATTTCCTCTCGAGAGAAGCCGATGTCTGGCTATATGGAAAGACAGCAACAAACGCAAGTGGTCTGTTACACTGGCGGTTCTCTGATGGAGGGACGTGCTGGTGTCTACTGTCGTGAAATGAGATTGGAACAATCTCACTCACTAGGTAGATACTGTACTGTATTCCAAGCAGAAATCTTCGCGATTATGTACGGGGTACAATCGGCCCTTCAACAGAGCTTGTCCGGCAAAGTTATAAACTTCTGCTCCGCTAAGTCAGGCTGCAATCAAGGCCCTTAGCTCAGACAAATCACGGTCCAAATTAGTGATCGCGTCCGCGTGCCGAACCTAAATCGAAGAATCTATCTACCTTGTTTGGGTGCCCGGACATTCCGGTATTACTGGAATTGAATGGACTGACGATTTGGCCATGGCAGATGCAGCGATTAACTTCGTTGGTCCTGAGCCCGCCCTACCAATTTCGACAAGTTGGATAAGAGAAAAAATACGGTCATGGGCTTCGTCCGAGCACCGCAATTATTGGAGAAATCTACAAAAGTGTCGCCAAACAAAGGCGTTTCTAGAACCGTGCCCGGTGATTTCGAAAAATCTCTTACATTTTTCGAAACTCCACTGCAGCATGCTGACCAGGGATTTTACCGACCACTGCAAACTCAATTATCACATGGCAACTATCAGCGCGCTAAGTCATTTTCATGTGATCTTTGTGAATCCTACTACGGAACCTCATATCATCTGATATGCAACTGCCCATTAACTTACCTGCTGTTTGGTTTTGGTGTTGTTATTTTTCCCACACGTCCAATTCTACTTCGTTTTTTCTCCTTCTCCTTTCCTTTCGCTCGGGCAATGATGAGAAGACACGGCAAGGCACAAATGCTCCACTACATACGGGGAACGTGCCATTTGAGCCAATATATTATGATTCCTAATACCCCGATATTCAAAATCGGTTGAGTTTTGCCCCTAAAACACCAGTAAGGCAATATTCTTTATGTAACAATCTCATTTTTAGTTATTTAAAATTGGTAAGTGAGTAATGAGAATAGAAAATGTTTAATATCACCGCCGTTTGTGAACGGATTTATACGAGCTTGTTAGAAAGGTATTTTTTAAGCTTTCTAATAATCACCCTCGTTCTTGTTTACGACGAATGCGAGATTCGTTCGAAAGCGATTCAAACGAATAATAATCCCTATTGATTTTGCTGTCGAAACCGGAAATACAAACCACTTTGGAACGAATCTCGTATTCGTTGTAAACAAGATATTAAGGGTGTATGCATATAACGTGACTAGATTGCTTTGCTTCAAAGATCTATGCCTAAACATGTCGTATTTTGACAAAATCAACCATATCTCAGAACGTAAACAACATATCAGAAAATAAAAAAAAGCTACAAATGGTCACATTGAGCCTCCGCCACACCCCCCGGGATAGTGAAGCTGCCCGAAGCCGCAACAATCTTCCATCAGCACCTTATTAGCACTAGCAACGGGACCCTATGGCATCCCACGCGGGTCCAATTCGCACATAATCAACCATGGCAACAAAATAAGATCGAATTAAGACAGTTGAAATTTAACACGAATTTTTAAGGGCGAATGACCCATCGAGGTAAAAGCCCCATAAAACAACACAATGCAGACACACACTCACACACATACAGACACACACATACATTGTCCCAATTTGTCGAACTGAGTCGATTGGTGTATGAGACTCGGCTCTGTGGGCCTCGGAAAAAAGTTTTCAAAGTTTGAGCGAAGTTTAAGGGAATTTTCTGAACGAGATGGTTCTGACTTTTAAAACATGGTTTCGAGAAAAAACACAATTAAAATGTTTAAACCAAAATTTATTTTTCAAACTTCAGGAAGAGGGTTTTTAAAAATTTAGCAATGTTAATATTCCAATATATGTAAACAGAAAGAAATCGATATTTTTGGAAAAAGAAAACTTTTATACCCCCTTAACGAATCGAAACCCGTTGCTTTGTATGCTGTGTAGCATCTAATTCTACAATATTTCATATTTGTTCTGAATATCGAATTTCAAAGAAAACGACAAAAATATTCACACGAACCAAAAGTTTCTTCTGCCGCTATCGTAGTTTTTCCAACAGATCATGTTCTCTGCTCTGGTGCCATACAAAACTATCGTGTGCACAGCCACCATACTTAGCATTTATTGCTAGGATTTCGTATTTCTCGTTGCATATCTAAATGATTAAAACGTGTATTAAAAATACAATGTATAAATCAAGAAACAATGGCAAATATTTATTTTCGAACTGCTTACAACCATTGCACTAATGTTGTGTTTTCCATTCTTATTAAAGAACATGTATTAATCTTGTGGAGGACGCAGACACGTGATGTGTGTTCCGTCTATACATCAAATCACTGTAATGATAAGATAGAATATATTGGCGCTGGCTTACTTTGTTATTCCTAGATTACAAGACTTACCACCAGGAATGTTGCAGTTTGGCATAAAATATTCCTGTGTTCTACCACTAAATTTGAATTGTATCCAGCGACGGCAAAGTGATTCTTCCATTTTTTTTTAAACACAGTGCATTGGGCCACAGGAGATATGAAATTGGTCCCCACTTGCCACTGGTACGCGCCTCCACCTAAGAGCTGAAGTGTAATAGCAAGTTGGAGAATATGTGGAATGAACGTGCACTTGTATCCAGTTGTGAACTTAAGTTCACGTAGTAAATACACGAAAACATCTTTGCTCACGCGATAGCGCTGTAGAAAGCTAAAATAGCAAACGTTGCGATAGTGTCGGAGAATTTAAAGAATATGCAACACTACTTACTGTTCCTCCGGTAGGTCGAGCAGGTTAGACCGATCCCTCAAATGTCTCCTATACCAACGAATTTTTCTAAATTCAGTTTCGTCTTGCGTATCATCGAAAAATATATTTGCCATGAAAAACGTTTCTTCATATAACCGAATAACTTTGTGTACTACCCACAGATTCCTGTAGAATTTTACCTACGTCGGTTCTCTGATTTTGAATGTTACCTACAATCTCCAGAATCGAGCAAGCTTGTTCCATTCTTCAGGCTAAATCAATTTATCCGCATGTGCTGTCGCGGCAGATTACAGCGTCTTGAAAATACCGGTTGTATTTAGAAGTTAACAATCACAATTTTTCAGACTTGACGACTAATTAGACCGGAATAGTAAAGTTTCGTATTATATCAACTGCTACTGATGGCATTTTAACCCGACTATCCACTTCATCAATGGCATTGGTTGGTTGGCATTATTGGCAGCAATAACAGAGCACTACAGTATCGTACGGCTATACGATATATGCAATTGCGATTTCGGACGTAGTAGGGGCTGTACTGGTACGGTATGAGTGCCACCGTTGTTGTGAGGAGACCGTTGTGTTCGATATTTTTAACGGTACTGTTCGTTACCACAGTAGTTGGTCTCGTTTGTATAAGCCACCGCTTGTACCTTAAAATGATTAACAGAAAGCGTAGGAACGAATAATTTCGTTACATAAAAGGGTACCTACCATCCGTGCCTGGAAAGATTCGGTTTCCCATATTTCGGAGTTTAACTTCGGTTCCCGTGGCCAATTCGTACACTGCTGCTTATATTTTGTTTATCATGGAACCAAACAAATCGAATGACGTTTTAATTAATAACAAAAGTGAGAAATATTAAGTGAGCGAAGTTAGCCTAGTCACTTTTAATGGTGACACTGAAAGTGATCACCATACATAATTACAATTCTTTTGGTGATCACCTAGCAGTCACCGGCTGGTGACAGTCACTTATCACCATACATAATTCCACCCCAGATGTTCGTTGTAGTACTGCCTCCACCTTTCGACCACCTCACGTTCGTCCGTCAAGATACCACCTTCCTTGTCTCTACACATTTCGGCCCGCGGCACGACCGTTGCGAGAGTCATTCAGCTTCTTGAAGAACACCCGCGTTTCCTGAGAACGATACAGCAGCTCCATCTCCTCTCTCAGACTCTTCCACGTTCTGACAAGTGCTTGAAGCAACATCGCTGCGCGTACTGCATTCTTCTCGTCCAATATCTCTTGGCACTCGCCATCGAACCAATCGTTCCGTCGACTCCTCTTTACGTATCCCAGGATGCTCTCCGCAGTGCTGCTTATGGCTGCTTTAGTCCTGGTCCAGCAGTCCTCAAGGGGAGCATCGATGAGCTCCTCCTCCAGTGGCAGCGCTGCTTCAAGATGCTGCGCGTACGTTGTCGCGACGTTTGTTTCC
Source organism: Topomyia yanbarensis (assembly GCF_030247195.1). Taxonomy (NCBI): domain Eukaryota; kingdom Metazoa; phylum Arthropoda; class Insecta; order Diptera; family Culicidae; genus Topomyia; species Topomyia yanbarensis. Next base: position 34,175,807 of record NC_080671.1, on the reverse strand, counting down.
CTCAGTCGGTTCAGGTTATACCGCGGCGGGCGCCGGTATCTTACACTGTTCACTACGGATAGTTTTTGGACGCAGTTTAACCATCACCAGATAGTGGTCCGAGTCGATATTAGCGCCCCGATAGGTCCTTACGTCGATAATGTCCGAGAAGTGCCGTCCATCAATCAGAACATGATCAATTTGCGTCTCTGTTTGTTGCGGTGCTCTCCAGGTGTATCGGTGCAGGAGGCGGTGCTGGAAGAAGGTGCTCCTTATGGCCATGTTCTTGGAGGTGGCGAAATCTATTAGTCTTAGGCCGTTCTCGTTCGTATGCTGGTGGGCGCTGAACCTTCCAATTACCGGTCTGTATTCCACCTCCTGACCAACCTGTGCATTAAGGTCGCCGATGACGATCTTGACATCATGTCTTGGGCAGCGATCGTATTCACGCTCCAGCTGCGTGTAGAATTCGTCCTTGTCGTCATCGCTATTTCCGAGGTGGGGACTATGCACGTTAATTATGCTGATGTTGAAGAATCGGCCCTTGATCCTCAACCTACACATTCTGTCGCTGATCGGCCACCATCCGATCACACGCTTTTGCATCCTCCCCACCACCATAAAAGCTGTTCCCAGCTCGTGTGTATTGCCGCAGCTCTGGTAGATGGTGTGGTTCCCGCGAAATATCCGCAACCGTAGACCCCTTCCAACCAGTGTTGCTGAACTCGTAAAAATAACTTATATTTCTCATTCGCGTGTTCTCATTGCGCCCAACACTCGTATCCGAGTGTTCTCCATACATGCTTTTCTTTCGTTCGCTCCCCAGCCGGGTAGAATTTCTGCGAGTTCCAGTCGGCCAAAAGCCACTCAAATTGCACATATTGAAACCCACTCTTTAGCGGCCCTTACACGTTCAATATTTTTGTCAATACTAGAGAGTATTGACAAAAGTATTGTACGTGTAATGGAATTTTTTTTATTGACGATGTGGATTTCAAACGGGACTGAAATATTGTAACAATATCGTCAATACTGGTATTGACAAAAATATTGAACGTGTAAGGGCCGCTTTTCGTTCGCATCCACCCACTGGCGCACACTCCTACTGCTGCTACCACTCGTCCATGCTCTCACTCGCCTAAGCTCCCACTCGCCCATGCTCCCACTCGTCCGTACTCCCACTCGTAGCCACTCGCGCTCTTTAACCCACTCGTATCCACACGCACTCTTAAAGGCGTTCGCCGGAAATGGCGCGGGAAATTCTCGATTCATCGGTTCACTTGTTGTACAATGAAGTCATAAACGCATCCGAATGAAATGCGGTCGCATTAAAACGCAAAAATACCTATATTGAAGTTTGAGATTTTTTGTGGAATAATGAAATGACAGGAACATCCAGTTTTTATTGTCAAATACCGTGAAGGCACATAATTCCGCGCAGTTTAGAATTCCGCGCACTCTGAGCTATTTGTCAAATTGCAGAAGCAGGCTTGTTAAAAAATTGAACATGGCATACACATATGCTGCTTATGTTTATCCATACCGACTGAGAAAAAAATATTTTTTTTCTGGTGGCTCATACCTGCAAAATAATAAAATAGAACGCTCGTCCTTGTGGCCGCCATGTTTGCATATTTCCTAAGCGATTGCGTTAAGGCCATAATGTAGACAGTATATCTAATTTGAAGCGAAACGGTTGATTTTCATTTTCAAATTTGTAAACATCAAAATAAAAAGTGTGTTGAATTACAATTCATAAGACCAAAATGGCCAGCACATTTATGAATAGGTATTATCTAGGGTATTATCGCTGACATTACAGTGCGTGGAAAAAGGTGCACTAAATTGAGGCGAACCCAATTCCGCTCATGAAAATTGTAGTCTCAGCCAACAAGAAAAACATATAATACACTCTAGAAAACGTCAAAAACCATTGCTTATGGTCCGGCAAGGACATTTGGTCGGTGTTAAGTCAGACCGGACTAGGTCGCAAAACTTCAAAAAATGAGATAATGCAAATTCTGGATAAAATTCTTTATCCAGAATTTGCATTATCTCATTTTTCATTCTTCAGCAACATTCAACTTTTGCCAGATTTGAAATATGTAACCATAAACAAGAATCATGGCAAAAAATAATTATAACGTAGAGGATGCTGCAATTCAAAATTTAAACTCGTTTTTGTCGAAATCAATATTTTGTCACATAGTCCAGTCTGGTTTAACACCGACCATTTCATCTAAAGAGCGGCGAAAACTCCAGGAAGGTAATGGATAAAAGGTTTCTTTCAGAGACATTCAAACATATCTGGAAGAGTACCAAACCTGTCTTCAAACATTGAGCCGGAGTTATGAAAGATTCGAACTAAACCAGGGAGATAAAACAGTACATGTACCTGACCCATACTCTTTTATGTTTTTGGTTTAGTACGAATCTTCCAAAACTTCTGCTTCCAACGGTTACTGGAAAAAATTTGATTACAGAACCGGCTGAACCGGTAACATCGCAAAATCCTTTGATAAAACTTGTCACAAACCAGCAAACGTAAATTCCAATACAATATGAAAGGATAATTATCGTTTGTTGCGAGTAGTCTATTAGCAATATTTCGATGAGGTTACAAGGAAGAAAAAATTGTTGAAATAAATTTACAAAGAAAAAAGAGAAGTGAGATTGAATAATAAGCTACAGAACAGATAAAAACGAGCAAGTAAAAAAAACTTTTAACGAAGAACAGAAAGAAAGGGAACTGCAGTGTAAAAACCAATCCAATCTAAAACTAATGATGTAAATGTAATGAATTAATCCACAATTCGATGCAAAAAGCAAACAATTCAAACGATAGATTCTTTACCGTGGTTCAATGGAAATTATATTCACCGCAGTTACCTTAGTAAACCTTATTCAAATGATACCCTAAAATTGAGTAAAAATTCTATTCAGGTAGTTTTTCGTATTCTTGAACAATACGTTAATAAAAAATCCTATAGATTTAAATGAAGTTCCACTTTTGTTGGAATCCTACTAAATAATGTTCTGCGCGGAATTTGAAGCACCTGTGCGCGGAATTTCAATCAGTGCAATATATGATGCGCGGAATTTGGTGCAACATCTTTCATTTTTGTAATTTTGTGTAATTCTGTTTAAATTCTCCTGTTATTATAATTTTCCATAGAAATATAATAAAATTGCTAGCCAGTGGGACTTATCGCATAACTCTAACAATTTGGATTGACTTTTCATAACGAATTTAGCTTTACTCATGCCTTAGGTGCGCGGAATTATGTGCCTTCACGTTATGTCACTGAAAGAATATATGCATAAATCGCTAAGAATTTGTTTTGTGCAGATAATTTTCGTAAAATATCGAATTGAATAGTTGCTACAAGAGTGAAACTAATTTTCATAAAAAAAATTTGAAAATTTTAGTGGTGAGCTGTTTGAAATAAAATTCATGTTGCCAGATCGATCCCTTTAATAAAAAAAATTGGTATACGAATATTGATCTTAAAAGATCGAATAAAAAGAAATTATTTATAATTGAACACGATAACTTTTCTAAGATGAACGAAAATAAATTCGTGCAAACAACGAAATTGTTAGTAATACACACAAACCTTTTTTTAAATAACACCATTTCGTTTCATTCACGAAAAATAATTTCGATATCGTACAATGTACACTTAATATGCAAAATACAAAAAAAAATAAAATTTGTGAATGAAATGAACGAAATCTACTATTTACAATGCACGAAAATACTTCGTTGCAGAAAATGACGAATGAATTCGTGCATTGCACGATCATTTTTTCCATTTACGAATTTATATTTTCAGTGCATAATTTCTGAATTGGTTGATTTTTTTATCATTCCAAAATTCAAAATGGCGGCTCGCGTCGACCCCTGCACGACATCATCTTTGAACTTCAAATCCGCGGCCTGTTTCATTTCACAAGATTTATAAAATCTTTATGACTTATACTGCCTATGATCGCAAATCAGTCCCATAAAGATAGGAAATCCCATAGAAAACGGGACAAATATGCAATCATGGGTAGTATACATCTATGACCATTCCTGGTACATTTTGCATTAAATGAATCGGATCAAGACCTGTGCTTGATATTCGGATTAAATACATGGTTTCGAGATGAACGCATTCAATGCGGTTCACTACAAAAATTCAAATCCATTAACAAACAACGGCTTCTAGAGAATATGTATGTAGGAGATCGACTACCGTCATAAAATGAATTTCTAAACATAAGCACTTAATTTGTTGAAAATTTCGTGACCAATTCCAACATACGCTATCGGTCCTCCAAATTACGACGGACTCACAACAAATCTATCAGCTGTAAGAAAAGTACAGCGTGCGTTATATACTCTAAAGCATACGTTCACAGTCCTAAATTGATACAGCCAGCAGACTATGTTAGAAGAAATCTCCAGTGAATGATTTTGCGCATTTTCCACTAAGCTGAACGCTGCACTTTAAAAATGTGAGTAATAAAGCTGCTACTGAAAACTGCGAGCTGCCAAAACACATGTATTTGAAGTTATGGAGATGGTACTCTCATAGACAGGCCAGCCGAACTAATCAGTCTTCGAGATAAATTTATTAGTAGAATGTTAAGTGCGTAATACGGTTCAAATCGAGTTTTTGTGCCACAAGCAATACTAGCTTTGAAATAGTAATTTTTACTTGCTCGTCAACTTCTCACGCTGGCTTTTCCCAGATAAAGCTAAGTATGCACCTCTTGCGAAATGAAATTTCCTATACAAAACCTATGCATAAAAAACGTCGCGAAATGTTCGCGAAAAATTTTTTCGTTTCCATTTCGTAAGCGGTACGCAGCTCTCGCGAAAACGATAACGAAAAATGTAGTTAGCTGAGACACGGTTCGACAAACGATAAGTTTCATAATACTTCCGCGAGACAGCGCTGCTTTCTATGCGCTGTCACCAAGGCAAACTTTTTCCTTGCGAAATAATGGTCAGCGGTATTATTTCGCACGGAGGCTCGCGAAATTTTGACAGGTTGCAATGAAAAAATATAAGAAAACACAAGATTGGTAATTTTTTGTATTTTTTCATCGCAACCTGTCAAAATTTCGTTGTTTAGAAATTCAATATTTCGAATTTGAATGGTAAGTTTAAAAATATTACTGTAATTTAATACCCTATTCTTCTTTAAAAAGCTCGAGTTCACTCATTTACGGATATTTTTTTATTGTCATTTTTTTCAGATCGAACACCAACAACATAATATGGTAATCACCCAGCAAGAGAACGCAGTGATAATGGGCCAACAGAAACCACAACATCAAGATGCTCGGAAAGGACTTTCTCTTTCGGTATGTATTTACCAGTAGCATCCCCCCTCTAAACATTCCTTTGCATATCTAGATGTCCTTATCAATTCACAGAACAAACAATGGCACGTCATGTTCAATCGGCTAACCGTTTGGAATAAGCGCTCATCATCGGTTTCATGACAGGGAAGTGAGCAGGTAAAAGAAGGCATCGTTTTTTCCGCAAGGTCGCTCTGGTCAAAATTTCAGCGGATTGCAAGGAATAAACCACCCGAGGGACAGTACCCGTGCTGATTCAGGACGATTACCCATACTTTGTACCTTGCTATTGAATTTTAATACCCGATCGAAACGATGGCAAGCGCTGCCGATAACTGGGTCAAAAAGACAACGGATAAAGAAATTTCTGCACTCGGTAAGTGTTTTTTTCGTTATAACCTATTTTTGAAGCGATCATTGGGATGGGATTTGAATTTTTCTTTTCAATACAAATAGGTTAGCGAACTGAGTACATATCACCAAGGATAAGGATTCAGAGCCGGCGGCTGGCAAGAAAGAGAATGCGGAAAAACCTAGTCCACCGGCAGTAGAAACAAAGCTGCACCTGATGTTTGGAGTTCGGTAGCTTCGGAAATTCTAACTCTAGCAGCTCCTGAAGAAAAACAAGCTGCAAGAGAAAATGGAGAAACAGCTTCCTCCGCGGAAGATGCAGAGGCATTCAAGTAAGTCGAAATCTGCAGAAAATTTTGATTAGGACATAAGGAACATTGAGAGCCTCTCTTTGTTTACTTTCTCTTTCGGTTATGACGTCACTATAACACTTTGAACTAATTTTCGAGTACATAGCCGATGGTTTTTACTAAAATATTAGGCAAAGAGTTGAGTACTAAATATTGAAACGACCGAGTAATAAACAGAAGAGAAAGACCCCAAAGAGAATCTCATTGTTGCTTACGTCCTATTCTAAATTTTCTCCCGAAATATTTAGTATCAGCTTTAAAATTATCCATGACTAATCTTTTAGCCCGGCGGATGCAAGTTTGCTAATGAAGGATGTTCGCTAAGATCTAGTAGAATCAAAGCTGGATCTGAAGGTGCATCGGAAGGATTCTTCTTCGCCGGTTGGTTGGTTAAAACTTTCGAAGCTTTGCACATGAAGCCGGAATTACTTCAGGGAGTCTATGCGATGGGTTTCAACGCCCCTTCCAAGATTCAGGAGATGGCTCTACCTACTCTGTTGGCCGGTCCGCCAGGGAATATAATCGCCCAGTCAGTCGGGAACAGGAAAAACCGCTGCCTTCGTGCTGGCAACGCTCAGTTGAGTCCATCAGTTAAAAAACTATCTGCAGGTGATTTGCCTTTCCTCCACGTATGAGCTGGCAATTCAGAAGGGGGAAGTAGCTGCCAAAATGGCAAAGTTTTGTCCTGAAATCAAACTTCCTTACGCCGTTCGCGGTGAGGAGACCGTCAAAGGGGCGAAGCTGACTAATCATATCATCATCGGAACACCCGGCAAGCTAATGGACTGGGGTATAAAGTTCAGGACGTACGACCTAGTTTTCCCTTTTTGTACTGGACGAGGCGGGTGTTATGGTCGGTGTTCTTCTTGGCCACGTACGAGCGCGAGGTGATAGAGTTTGCCGAGTACATCCTACCCAATCCGATCGTCATTCGGCAGGCGCGGGAGCAAGAATCTCTCGATAACATCAAACAGTACTACGTCAAGTTCCGCAACCAGGACGAGAAATTGTGTGATTACCGTCGGACAAGCGATCATTTTCTGTCATATGATGTATAGGACAGTTGCAAACTCCAAGTAAACTTATTTTCAGAACTGTTAATCCATCGAAACAGGTACGCAAAACGGCCGGTTGGTTGACCGGCAGGATGTCCCAGGATGGTCACTCGGTAGCGGTACTGTCCGGTGATCTAACGGTGGAGCAACGGTTGGACGCTCTGGATCGATTCCGAACCGGACTAGAGAAGGTACAGATTATAACGAACGTTTTGTCCAGGGGTAAGTTCCACCACTTGATTCTGGCTACAGCACCAGGTTACGGAGAGATTCTTTCATCTTAGGTATCGACGTCGAACAGGTGACCATTGTCGTCAACTTCGACTTGCCGATGGATCAGCAGGGACGAGCCGATTGCGAAACGTATCTACATCGAATTAGACGCACCGGTAGATTCGGTAAGTGTGACTCATTCTTGTGATCCTATAGATTGTATTTCTTCCCACTTCTTTAACAGAACGGAATCACCATCAACCTAGTGGGCAGTGATCGAAGCATGATGATTTGCAGATCAATTGAAAAACACTTCCGGAAAAAGATTCAGTTGCACCGTAAAGTGTTTTCGACCAGCTACTAGTGAAAGGCGCTTTTTTGGGTGTTTTGATTCTGAATTTATAATTTTATTATTTTTTTTTTTAATTTTTTTTCTTCCTTGACCTGACATAAGGTATACAAATGTAACTAACAGGGTATCGTAAGCATATAAATTTACAATTACAATTTAGCTCTACCCAGTTCTATCCAAACATTTGAAAAGGGCCTAACTGCAAAATGTAACAAATTGAAATTTCATGTTTTCCATTAACAAATATCTATCCGAGCACGTACATAACGCAACATTTGATTATGAAGAATTTTGATAGCGATTTTTCAACAATTTATAAAAGGGCATTTGTTAGAAATAGGATGTAATTCAAGGATTGTATAGCGCATGTTTAATGGTTATAACTTTCAGTTAAATGGACTTTTAAGAACCCGACTTTGTTTTTTTATTTTATTTTGTCGTTGAACGGCCAGTAGAGAAAGCGGTGGAAAAATTATCCGAAAGACTAACCTTGAAGCAGAAGATGAAAAATGTTTTGCTCATTATCCTGTGAATCAAAATTCCAAGAAGACAAAACATAGCTATAAAACACAATAAGATATCTTAACTGATATATGCTTTGAAGCGATTCAAGGCGAAAGCGACTGGGTTTGAATTTAGTATATTTTTACATTTATTTATTCCGTCATTATTTACTTATATGTTCATTTATTTCTGGGGAAAATTTTCATTAGGTCGTATCGTAAGTAACAATGTTATTCTTTTTATTTACTTTTTACTCTGTAATAAACCAAGCCGCTTAAACATTCGCCCCTTCGTTCTTTGCATAATATGCTAGACGAAACCTTCGTCCCTCGATATGTGCTGAAACATATGTGAAATGTTTATGTTAATGCCTATGAACCGAGAAACTATTCATTAATTTATTTACCAATTTAATTATTTATTGATGTATTAATTTCTTTATATATTTATTTATTATTCATTTATATTTTATCAGTGTAGATGTCTCACAATCCTTTCTGATTATTTAGGTTAAATTTTTCTTAAGCGGATCTGACAGTGCAAAATTTTAAAAAAATCTGATTTTTATTTTTGGATCCCTAAGACAAGAAATATATGCCCAAGAAAGGATTTACTCGAATTCAACTTGGTTCGACTGCTAGAGCCCATCAAACTACCAACTATCAATTTTCATATGAGGGGGCTGATAAAATCGGGCCTTCAGTGTATTTAATATGTTATGTTTTTTATTTTATATTTAATATTTATTGTTGAATATTTAACATTTCATATTTAATATATAAAATGTAATATTCAATGTTTAATATTCATATTCAATGCGTGATATTTATTATTTAATGATCAATGTTTTATATTTGATATACATACAATACTCAATGATGATGAATGCTCTACTAGACTCGTCACACAAAAGTCACATAAATGCGCGCATCACATAGCAACGCTTGAGAACTTCGCGATAATACAAACCCGGTCGCAAACGTGATCATTCACACACACCGGCACCCACCGTCTAGCATACACAAAAGCAGCTTGGTGATTAAGTAAACGTGCTATAGCACATACGGTATTCTTGAAGTACAGCAGTTGTTGATCCGATTGGTTGACGATTCGTTTGACCTTCAGTTTCGTTAAGTGACCAATTTAGTTATATAATATAATCCAGTAATTTGGAATCACGATTCAGACCATGGAACACTTTCCCACCTTCTCTAGTGTTTCATGCAATAAGAATTACCACGAATTACTTATGGCAATAAATTTGAATTACGATTCTCACAATTGTTATACAAAAATAGCTTTGTATCCGTACTGATTATTGGTAGCATTCCCTGAGACTTCCAGAACCTTTAGTAGTAGCCATTGTTATCATAATCGATTTTTAACGTCAGCCAAAGTTTAAAGTCTAGGGTTTGGTTCGACCTGAAACCGATTGAGTCGGAGTCGGTTGTTATATTTGCGCTGGAATCCATTCCGGATTCCGAAACGTGTTTCGAATGGTAGTTTCCCCGAGACTTGTGAAAGCGGTAAAGGCGGCCAAGGCAATCAGATTTGCTTCTTAATGGTCAAACGCCGATTTAGACTTACGATTCGAACAATTACAATAGATTTGGTTTGAGTGAATTTCGATCATTTCTCTGAGTCTTCTAGAACCGGTAGAAGCAGCCAATTTAGATAGAAAATGGCCAGCCAATGATTTAAATTTCCGATTGCAGGAATTGTGCTGTCTAAATTGGTCAGACTGAACTTCCCCGAGACATCCGGGACCGTCACAAATAAGCATTATGATTAATCATGCTCGAAATATGATTCACGCTGAGTACGTCACTTCCCTGAGAGCTTCATGAATAGCAAATAGGTTTACAATTGTTACCGATTTCATACACATCCGTGATGAATTAATAAAATACATCATTTAAAACATTCAAATGACAACAGAAATATAAAAAAAAATAAACAAACAACAGCTGATGTCGTTTTCCAGTTATCAAAAGCGACATCTAACAGCAAACACACAGACTAGTTTTCGCGAGCAAATGTCAAAATTCCGCACGGAAGAAGGAAAAATATTTCGCGACCTCATTTCGCAAGAGGTGCATACTAAGCTTAACGAATTAACTAGGGTCCGGGTTTGTTTTACCGACTGGTATTTTCCCGAATGGGTTGTTTTGCCGAATTAAGTATAAAAAAGTTATTTTCAATGGTAATTAAATAGTATAAAGGATGATTCAATATTTAAATTTGACGAAAAGCATGGATGTGGGATGATAAATTATCGAATTAATAGTCAAATTGTAAAGAATAGTTAAGGTAATTAATAAAATCAAACTTTAAATGAAAATAGTTTCTCTTTGAGCGTCTTGGTGGAATTCTGAAAATGAAAATTTTGAAGATGCTGAATTTAAATGAAAATCAAAATGACTAAAGAAACGAAATATCTCTGAACTAATTCCTACTATCGTGATTCACTTGCTTCTCTTATTCATACACATAATCTTGGATTTAGATCATTTCTACAAATATATAGAAAAAGTTTTATAAATTTGTACTAATTGAGATTTGAACATGACTGAACAACATTGTTTTCGGTAATACTGATTCTTCTTGACGAAAACGACAGTTTTTATGAGAATGCATAATATGTGTGATCAGTCGATGAACTAAGGGAAAATGGAATACAAAAATCTTCTTCGTTATTTTGAAGAAAAGTGAACGAATGCCATTTTCCGAAATTCGAACTGTTCTATTTTTTTTTTTTGGTTCATCGAGTAACTACAAGTCTATGTTTTAAATTTTTTATTGAATTTCCTATTTCAGACAATTGTATCAAAAGTTATCAAGTCCGCCGCGGCACTCCTCGACATGGAAAGGGTTCAACGTCTTCTCTTCGAAAGCTCGTATGTGTGGCTTTGCCTGACTGAAAATTTTTCATTCATAATGAATGTATACATACCCTTAACGAGAGGTCCATTGTCACCTTGCCATCAAAATCGTATAACAAAATTACTTTCAGTTTGAGCACTTTATAGTAGACGCCCCTTAAAAGACAAGTTTTATTTAAGACACCGCACTTATAATTTGATTACAGATTTTTTAAAAAAATATGAAAAACAATATATTTAATTTGTTCTTTAAATACGACCGGCATAAATTTGTATAGACAGATAACGTATGTATGCAATGACAATTTAATGCGAACGCGCGCACTGTTAGTTTAGTTAGTTTTTGCTTGCGCTGTTTTAGGATTTCATCAGAATGCCGTACCTGATCCCTTCGCTCCTTTACGAGCGCTCCCAGTTGCTAAAAGAGTGTATAGTGCTGTTCTAATAAACATCTTCAGAGCTGTAAAGAGTGCTTAGCACACGGGAGTGGGTGGCATGCAGCAAAAACTCGCAACTGAGGAGTCCCGTCATGGGAACCCACTCGTCGTTAGAGCTGATATCTAGCGAGCCGACAAGAGTGCGAGTGACACACGAGCTTATAGCGAAGGCAGATAACTCACATGAATCAAACATAATTGCCGCTCGTGCTGACTGTCACATATTTGAGAGTTCTTCGAAAACGTGTGTACAGCAGTAGGGAGCATACAGTGTGAGTCGGCAGGCGAACGAGGATGATGTGTTGGCTTCTCGTTCTTTTAGCAACACTGCTTCCAACACACCTGCAGCGCCATAATGTCGAACTTGCGATCTTTCACTATATCGGCAAGTATGCGAGTGCTCCCGATAAAGTTAAGCAACCTGCAGTTCCATGTCCCAAGTTTCCAGTCTCTTGTCCGTTTTCGTTGCGTACCCTAATAAAAAAAATTATACACGAACTTTAACTCATATAATCCAACGATTCCACATATTGTTTGGATTATACCCTGAACAGGTCGTTAGGCTCTTGGATCATAAGATGTTTATTAGGGTACGTCTGTGCCAATTTTGTCCATCTGAAATTTCTTATTGAACTTCCTGAGCATGCTATTTTTATGGGCGGCTAGCTAGGCCTGCGCCAACCTTGCAATGACGCTGATGGATCACGGGAGGAGAGATGTTTAGACTAAGCGTTTATTTAAAGGCGACGCTGGCTCGCCTTGTCAGGGCTGCTTTAGGGCATGTGGTATTTAGGCCTAGAACGTGTAGGGCCCACTACCTCATCCTACCACACCCGCAGTCAGCCCCCGCTACTGGTTCACAACTAGTTGCTATCGACTAAGCATTATCCACCACCTACGACCCGCGCGGTTGCTTGCAGCTAAGCTTCCCACGTAGCGTTCCTCCACCACCACGGGGCCCGAAGTGAAGTGTATTCCGAGGATTTTCACCGTGATACCACAGCAATCTACGAAGCGCGAAACGTAAAAACGCGACGCTAAACGGACTCTATTCTCTCAACGCCGTTATTGTAGTTTGTACTCCAAACTTCAGAGCAATATTCTAGAATTGATCGTGATAAATAGCAGTAGAGCGGTTTGAGACAATAGATATCCGTAGAATTTTTTGCTATCCTGAAGATGCATCCCAGTGCTCGAGATGCTTTACCGTTGCTTGAGACGTTGTTTAATCGGAAGCTGAGAATCCAGAATCACACCCAGATGTTTAACGTGACTGACGCGTTCAATGTCTCTTTCTAGTAGACGACAGTTAAAATGAATCGAATCCTTTTTCCGTGAAAACGATATTACCGAACACTTCTTCGGGTTCACGCACATGCGGTTCATGTTACACCAATCAGCAAAAACATGAAGCAGCTGTTGGAGAAATCTGCAATCTTCAATTGAATGAATATGCGATAAATCTTGAGATCATCTGCGAAGGACAATCGTGAAGTCTTCAGAACTAGATGTACATCATTGAAGTATGGCAGAAACATCAACGATCCCAACTGGCTTCCTTGAAGTATTGCTGATGTAGAAGTGAAGGTTGGGGCCTGACAATCTCCTATGACCACCTGCTATCTCTCGGTCTGTGAACTTTCTTAAGAACGTGCCTGTCAATAACGTACACCAAAACGTTGGAAAAAGTTCGAACTGCGGTTTCAACATCGCGGTCCAGAATATTTTCCCAATCGACGTGGATATTGCGATGGTCAGCTTTACGAAAATCGTAGATGGAGAGCGGTCATCGAAATCATGCACGACAGTGCTATCAGTCGTGGGAATCAATGTACTGATATTGGTTTTACTAGAGGAGAGGGAGCCATCACTATAGATGTGGCGGAAACCTGGTCGTTTACAAAACAAAGGTCGAGGTGGAGGCTATTCTCATTGGCAATAAGATTAATTGTAGCTGTAGTGAGCTACAGCTGTCACATGGGTTGAGAAAGGAATGGTCGGAATCCGGATAAAGAAATTCACTGCGGAAAGCTAGATTAAAAGATTAAAATCTTCTACCACCATGATCTCTCATCAACTGCATTAGCATCATCGAGTATCGTAAAAACCAAGCTGCAATATGTTGACATATTCGATGTCACGAGCGCGGTCGGGTGGAACACACAACGCACACAGATACAACTTACGGTCGCCAAGCTCGACAATCGTCCAAACCTGCTCAAAGAAAACCCAAGAAATGTTCTCGATAGCTCTTGCCTTCAAGCTGGAATTAACTGCTACTAATACGCCGCCTTCGGTGGATTTTCGGCTCAACGGTTGAGTTGATTCCACCAACATTTTGATAGTATAACAGTAGCTTGTCCTGTCGTTGACCAAGACTGGAAATCGAAGAGCTTTGAGGCAAGGAAGAGCTCGCAGATGCATTTTACTTGCCTGTGGTTGGTTTGCGGAAGACCCCTTGTCATAGCTCCACCGCAGGACCAGGACGGCTGCTAGTCGCTGGTAAGAAGGGCTCGATTGCGATGGGGTTTGTGGTTCCGCTTTCCGTTACAGCATTTTTGATTATTTGCAACCAGTGAAAGGAGGGAGCTGCTGTTTTTCAGTATCTTGGTGAAATTGCTGTAGTCAGCGTTCAGTGGTGAAATAGTCCTGTACAATTTTATGCTTCCGTCGTTTTTCTTCTTTTTGACTAGCACAATGACACCACCAAAAAATCCTAAGGAGCTTGAGAGGACAAGGCTTCATTTATTAAAAAGGTCAATTCTCGCTGAATCACTTGCCACGATTTAAAATAAAATTCTTTTGGTAGACCATCAATCAATCCAACTCCTTGTTGTGCAGTTTCGTTGAAGCAACAGCATTTTTCCTTCAATTTGGTTAATAGCACTTAACTGACTGGAATCGCCATAATAGCGGTCATAGAATGAACCGAGCACAGCATACTACAGTTCCATTGTGTCGCAGAAGGAACGTCTTTGTAACAAGGCATTCCATTGAGGAAGGAAATAAGTTTTGGTTTATGGGGACCTTCTCCTGGATTCGGCGGAAAATCAAGCAATATTTTATGTTTTGTGAAAAAATGAAGACATACGAACTTTTATTCGTTATTTATCGATAATGATTTTTCATGAAATTTGTCCATTTCACTTTTTTCTTTAACATTTATAAAATCAATTTTTTATATCAAAATCTATTGATAAGTCACAGGAAATTTCATCTATTTTTATAAATTACATCAATTTCTCATTCAGTTTGACAGCGCATCACCCTGCTTCAACCTTAGACGGATTGAAGGACGTCGAAATCTCATCCGCAACCCGAACACTTGATTTCGATCCGTCGAGTGTTGCACGAATCAGCCTAATCAGTTTTGTCGGAAAACCATGTTCTACCATTATCTGCCGTAACTCATTTCTTTTCACTGAATCGTACGCCGCTTTGAAATCAATAAACAGATGGCGTGCCTGCAAGTTGTATACCCGGAATTTATCTAGGATCTGTAGCAGGGTAAACATTTGATCCGTTGTTGATCGGCCTTCACGAAAACCACCTTGGTATTCGCCGACGAAAGACTCCTCAAACGGCCTCAATCTGTTGAACAGAATACGTGACATAATTTTGTACGCCGAATTGAGGAGCAATATTCCCTTGGCCCTTTTTGGCCCTCTAGCTAGTCAGCAGGTAGTTCTTTTTTTTCCCATACCTTCAAAAGAGTACGGTGAAGTATTTCGTGCAGCTGCTCACTACCGTGGCCGGGAGCTCGTCATTTCCAGCAGCCTTACAGTTTTTCAGCTCTTTGCCTTTTTCACCTCTTCTATCGTCGGAGGCTCCACAGCTTGTCCATCGTCACTTATCCTTAGTCTGTTCGTTGACGCGCTAACATTCTCTCCATTCAACAATGTCTCGAAGTGCTCTCTCCACCTGGCTGCTACCATAGTTTTATCTGTCAGAAAGTTACCTTCACGGTCATTGCACATGACGGGAGACGGAGCTGTTTTTCCTTCCTTTTTCCGGGTACCAGACACTAACATCCGGCTTCTGGCAGCATTTTTCTCATTCGTCACTCTCTGGCACTCCTCATCGAACCAACCGTTTCTGGGTCGTCTGAGAGCAGTACCTATTACTTCTCGCGCTGCTGTGCTCACCGCTCCGTGGATTGACTCCAACAGATTGTTGAGGTTGTCGTCTACGTTGATTCCCTTTATCCGTTCAAGCTTCTGGCGGTACTCGTCCATCACACCTTCTGATGAAAATCGCTGGATATTGAAACGCAATGATCGCTGAGGTCTTAAGTTCGCTACGGTTGATAACCGTCCTCGAATCTTACTGACAACGAGATGTGATCAGAGTCGATGTTTGGTTCTCTGAAGGTCCTCACATCTATAACATCCGAGAAGTGTCGGCCGTCTACCAGGACGTGGTCTATTTGAATGCAAGCTTCGCCATTCGGGTGCATCCAGGTGTGCTTACGGATGTATGCGTGCAAAGTAAGTGCTGCTGGTGGCCATCCCTCTAGCTGCGGCGAAGGTCATTGGTTACAGAGTGAAGGCTCTCCTTACCAATGATTGGAAGGAAAAAGTCCTCTCTACCAACCTGAGCGTTGGCGATCCCGATAGCAATTTTCACGCCGTACTTTGGGCACTCTCCGTAGGTTTTGTCGACACTCGTAAAACGCTGTTTGAGCCGCACCTCCTTGGTAAACAGACGCTCGGGACGTACCTCCTCAATCTAGCTGAAGTCAGAAGGACAACAGTGCCCAGGCTGCACTACCAGCTTAGCACACAACTCTAGGGGGGACTTGCTATGTTGGACGCTCCTTCCAGGTTGACGACTCACCGTTTTGCAGCTCTCATACTTACAGTATTCACTGAAATATTGTTACTATCTGATAAATGCTCAGTACTTACAGTACAATTCCATGCAAAACATTGTCAGAATCCGACTTGGAATGAGGCAACAATCCCGGTCTAATTGGCACTTCCGGAAACCTCTCTGATGTGGCAGCGCTTAGATAGCAAGATTCTTTCGGAGATTACAGGAAGATACAGTTCGGTCGATACAACTTTAAAGTTGTTGTTATTGTTATTATTATTGTTATTTATCAGTGTGCAATCGGGCTGTCTCAACAACCTATTTCTGCAACCTATGTGCATTAACTGTACACCCACCGTCTCTCCGTTGCACTTGACAGTGTGTGCAGTGCTTTATGGTCACACCTACGACCGTGCACCCGGCTTCCCATGAGCGTTTTGGCGGCTCAGAGGTGTCCTTCCATGTTGCTCAGGGATACATTGGTCCTATACACATCCATGCATACAGCCATACATACGGGCTTACATTCATACATACATACAAACTATTTGGCGCAAGTTTAGAGCGTGTAACGTCGTGTCATCTAGTCTGTCATCCTATAGAAAATCATCTTACCATCGCCTTGGGGTCAACGTCATATTGGCAAATTTCGCATTGAATCCGCTTCTGTCTCTTCCTAATCTCCTTTTTGTCTCCTAGGTCCGAAGCGGATCAATCGACTATTAATTGAAACGGTAAACTTACTAGCAGTATTAGTCCTTACTCGCGAATACTTTTCCTACGACCGTGCTGTTTCTTCTCTATCTTATAACTTAACTCGATTATCCCTGTTCTAGTCAATATACATATTCATTACATTATGGACCAGGCAAACCCTTATTTTTTCTATTATTATTATCGTGAGTAGCTATACCAGTGAAGGTATTTTAGGATTTAGCAAAAAGAATCTCTGCCAATAAAAGCGTAAGAAATATTTATCCACTATTCCCCATAAAGTTTGCTCGAACCGAATGTCCGCCTGGTTCGACTCGAATAGACCACACCGACCGGAAGGGTTGCTTATTATTTCTGAGAGCCGGTGTGCTTGGTCGAGTTTAATAATCATAAGAACAAGTCCTGAATAATTAACTATCTCTTAGGTGCCAGTCCTGCACTCCTTTCCTGAACTAGCTTCATACTCACGATCAAGAGAGTCGACAACTAGTAGGATCCACATGTCCCCCCAAAAGGCGAATTAATCAACTTGCAAGTAGGAGCACATATCTACCAAACAGCCAAGAACACTTCCGAATCAGTGAGAATGGACCATACCAGTCGAAGGCCACAGGCCCAGCGCCATCTCGTACAGTGTCATTGTCATTTCTCAGCCCACACTCTGGCAGACGTTCATCCGCCCGTCTAGACTCTGTCAAGATGAGAACCTAAAAAGCCTAACTGTTCGTATGTGCTAGTCCGTATAGATTTTGGTTTGCTGAAACGAAACAAGAAAAGCAAAATAATTGTGATTAGTATCGTAGTTATAATAAATAAGTAAACGATTTCTCATCTGTTGTTTGTTTCCTTGTTCGTAGTCCTCCTTCCTGTTCCTGATCGATTTGGGCCACTGTCTTTCCGTTTCCTTGGCCGTCACGCTCTCTTGCACCGAGCCGCACATATTGTAGCAAGAGAAACAAATGAAGACAAAACAAAAAAAAATGAAAATAAATGGACGTCTGCTATCCGTGCCTAAATTGATGTTGCTTCTCAGTTTTGCACGACTCATGGGGAACTTGGCCTTGATCCCAATGCTCTGTCGCCGATGTTACGTGATATTCGTTATGGAATATTCTTTGTTTGGGGGCCATTCATAAACAATGTTGTTCGTTTTTTTATCCCTGATCCGCTGATACGTCTAAAATTCATTTTTAGTTTTTATCTCGTTACGTGACGCTCTTCCCCTATTGTCAATATCCAATATCATTTATGAATGGTCCCTGGTGATATATTTAGAGCAGACAGTCCAATGAAAATAGGATTGATAGGATTTTAGTGCGCTCTTGGCGCCTTGTGTCACATGTTCATGTTTGTTATATATACTAAGAATACCAAAGCATGTGGTGTGATGATCGAAAGATTAGAGAAGCAACTCCTCCCCTTCCCCCCATTGCCTGCTAAACTATATTTTTGCATAAAAATACAAATCAAATCATTAAATGGGATATTTATTAGAATTATTTTCTTACCCGCAATGTTCTGTGTAGACAAAGGTGTTGAGAAAAAAAAAATATCGAGACTCGTACTTGTCTATCGGCCATCTCCAGTGAAAAATGTTACGGGTGTAGCTTACGGCGCTTCTTAAGATCATGGGGATGTATAGTGCTACTCGTTGCATTCTTTCACCGAAAAAAGCAGTCTGTTCGTCTATATTTAGCTTCCAAGACGAATGATGATCGGGTCATCCTTTGAAACGCTACTCGAACAACGTTCACGGCAGTTACATTTTGCGAGTTCCACCGACAGCGCTTCGGTAGCAAGATTTTTTATAATGAATTCGGCAATTACAGGAAGGTTCAGTTCGGTCGGTACAACATCACCACATCATGACATCACCACCATGTTGGCAGATGCTGGTTCCGGATCTCGGAATGTAACTAGTTGTAGTATAACGGACTAAGTCCGCGAAGATTGTTTAAAAAGCACCCAGATACTGTCTTGAAAATACCTGTGCTCCCAGCAGTGTGCTGTCAACTGTTTGAGTTAGCAAGAAGCTGAACATAGTAGGCATTCATTTTGTTTTCAGATATGTCGAAACGGTAAATAAAATCCTTCTCCATCGTATTGAACTGTCTCCTCTATATTTTTATCAACATAGATTTAAGTATTCCTATTACTAAACTGTACCATTTGACAATGCTATTTCATTTGTAATGTCACGTATGAACACTTAAAAGTCAAACCAATCTTGAAACGCGAATACACCATCGTCTAAAACCGAATTGACCTGAAAGGTTATTAAACGATATCGTCGCTCTACTTGCAACAAACTAAAGTTAAAAGAAAATGATAACCTGGACACCAGATCTCTCAACACAGAGCAGAAGTTGGCTTTATGCTTATTTAACTTAATTGACTCACGCACGCTTCAAGCATACATTCATTGTTGAGAAACTTCAGAAGCACGGTTTTGAAAAATTGTACCGTTTGACATTTCAAACAGATTCAAATTTTGGTGCGCTCGTGACTGCTGCATTTTGTTTTTTACTTTACGCTGGTATGTGTAATTTTTTGACTTGATATCACATTGAAACGACTACTCTCACCACCTGTCTCGCACAGATCCACGCATACCCAACACAACCAAACACTCCCAAATATTAGAAATCAGGACATTTTAGTTTGCTCGTTTAATCTTAAGTAAAGCGGTCGATTGTGCTGAATCTGGGAACAATGTATGATAGTTGATCAGTGGCACATACGCAGCGGTAATAACACGTCCAGCAAACCAGCGACCGTGTAGTGCATTGACCGCAAGGACAGCTGTCGCGATACTGGTGCACTTTACGTACACGTTCCCTCCTGGCGATTGCTTGTCGACATACACGTGCATTACTCCGCCATGCTTGTTGCATTCCTCAACTACATCATCCTGGATTTCACTGTCCCAGTTGGGGTTGGTTTCAGTCGCCGGATCGAACATATTTGTTAGCAGGAAACACTGGGTGGCAATCGGTGGCGACTGTTGAACCGGTTGCTGTGGGGCAGGTTGTGGTGCAGTGGCGAGTAATGCATCAGCAGCTGCTCGCGGAACTGCCAGACCAGCCCCTTCTGCAAGTTTGAACATCAACTGTAACCGACCGGTGGCTCCGAGATCGATGCCACTGCGGTCCATTTCATCTGTGTCGAGCGATGCGTGAGTTGTGACATCCAATCGTTCCGTCACATTACCGACCTTCATCGGGCGTCCAGCCAACTCGAAACCATTCAACTGTTCCAGCGCTTTCTTCGCATCGTCTGCGTTGTGGAACTGCAAGAAAATTGTGTTAATAAACTTCCTTAGAAGCTGTAAAGAAAAATACAACTTACTGTTATGAATCCGTATCCCTTCGATCGACCAGTATCCGAATCCATGATGAGCTGAATGAGATCGATCTTTCCGAATGGCTCAAAAATACCACGAAGCATGTCCTCTGTGATGTTAAAGTGTAAAGAACCAACGTACAATCGCATCGGTCCAGACGTCACTTTTGGCGGTGGTGCTGGAGGTGAATTGGCCAAGCGGTTCTTCTCGGCCTGTGTGTGCTGCACCGAAATTGGTATTCCTAGCAATCGCTGCCCGGACAGTCCAAGCGCCAGCGCAACCGATTCCGGATCCTTAAACTCGATGTAGGCTATTCCTTTAAATCGTCGCGTTTTGTTGCATGTGATAAGCCTTACATCCCGGACCTTGCCCACACTGGAGAAGAATTCCTCTAGATCACGAGCGCGAATTCGCTGTGACAGTTGCATACAGAAAACGGTACGTGCATCGCGCTCCTCCGCGCTAAGTTCCTCCGGTGGAGAAGCATCCCGGAAAGGATAGCGAACGCCGTTGGGCGGTGTCCGGCCTCGGCGGAAAGGTCTGGGCGAGCGGGAACGGCGTCTGTAAGTTGTAGGAAAACTACTAAAATGATTAGTAAATAAAGCAAACAGTCGTCAATATGGTGCACCAAAACACTTAAATGATGAAATGTTTAAAATATAGATCCGCTACAGAAGGAGACCGAGAAGGAAATATTTGTGAGCTATACACGGCTCGTGGATGAATCAGTTTGTGTCATTACCTATCCAATTATTTTCATTTCTGATGGTTAGAAAGTAGCAAAACCGGATTTTAAAACACCCGACCGAAGCCAGTCCCTGATTAATTCCCGCTAATTACATGCACCGATCCGCAAATCTTGAAGTTTACGTTCATAGCTCCACCACGTCTTTGACGTTTGAAGTAAACTGATTTCATTCGATGGCCAGCCCTTTGGCTTCAAACGTAAACTGAACCGAGCACAAACCGGGGTCGTATGCGAAGGCGACATCATTCGTATGTTACATTCGTGCTGACTACACCATAAATACGCACTCTATGTATGGTTGCGGTAAAGCAAGAAAGATGAAGAGAAAATCAAAATCCCTCTTGTTTCGTACCGATCTCCAGTTTCCTGTCGGCCGAATCCACCGTCTACTGAGAAAGGGCTACTACGCCAGAGCATCCGTCTAGTTTGCGGAGGAGCAGCAGTTAGCAGAAAATTCAGGATTATCCCCCGTCAGCTGCAGCTAGCCATTGGAAACGACGAGGAGCTGAACAAATTGCTCTCTGGCGTTACCATTGCTTAGGATGGTGTGTTGGCTTGCATCCATATCAGTCTGCTACTAAAGAAGACCGAAAAGAATTGAGTTTTTTCTTTGCTGGCAGATGAAACGATGCCGAGAAAAAAACCGAACGTGCGCTTTGCAAGGCGACCATTATATTCGCATGAAGAGTTTTGATTTGATATTGTTTCTCTCCTTCGTTGACGAATCATATTTGAATTGAACTACAACTTCCTTGAAAACAACACACACACCGAAGAAACTTTTGGGGGAAACGCACACACACTTACATTTTCAACGTGTTATGTACTAGAAAACCAGTAGCGCCGCCGTGCAGTATCAATATTGAAAATAAATTAGAAGAAAAGGACGTGTATTTTTTGTAATGAAATGTAAAATAGAAATTTCAGTTAAATATTCCTTTTTTCCAGAGTTGTCCTACTGCAGCTGTAGAGCTAGATTCTTGGAAGGGCTCCCCGTCAGATTTACACACTACAAGTGCCAACGAGATGAGAAATGTCACTCACCAAAACACTGCTTAAAGCCAATTGCAGCGTAGACTTCGCCATCATCGTGTATCATCGCGAACGGCTCGGGCGTTTGTACGTTAACGTGTTCAGTCACGTGTGCATTTGTAACGTGTACGTAACTTTTCATGTAGAAATTCTACATATTTTATAACCGTGTGAATTTCTCATATTCGCGTGTGTTCTTAGATGATCGCGTGCAGACCGCGAATCTGATACTTAATTTTCGGTGCACAGCTCAAATGCTAGAAGTGAGACCTTCCATATCAGTAGATTTCCCGGTCATATTGCCACGGAACGTGTTGCCTAGTTGATACGAGCTTTATTTTTTGATTGGTCATACTGAATACGTGGACCTAAGATACTAGGACAGATGGTAATGGTTTCCAGACGTGACCGATTCATGATCGCGCGAGCACGGACGTTTGTAGGTTCGAGTTTGAAACTTCGTATGTGCTAAAACGTTCACCTTATTACCGGGGTGTTATCAAGTTTGCGCGATCGCGGGCGTAAGTGTACGTTGTTGATCGGGAAGGGCTCAAGCGTTTGTATGTTAACGTGTTTATCGCGTGTGCTCGCCTGCATGTGACTTCGCGTGTACAACTCGATTTTGTAACCGTGTGGCCATTCACATATTCGCATATGTTTTTGGAGGGTCAAGCGTACCGTCATTCTGATATTTAGGTTTCGGTGTACGGTTCGCATTATGCCAGGGAATTACAACCCCGATAGGTAAACATGGTGGTCTCTTCCGTAAATTGCTGTAATTTCGGGTCATTTTTTTCGCGTTTGTCGCGCACTCATTAATGCGGTGTCCTCTCTGCAAGGAGTTGAAGCAAAAGCCATTCTTCCGCAACGAATTGTACTTCTCGCTTTGAGTAACCAGGCAAATGAGTCGACCACCAGTTTACTTGGGAGAGCTATTTGATATACAGATTCAGAGAACTACTCATGTTTGAAAGAAGGAATTAACCCTTATCTTTGAGTAAACTGGGCAAACGAATGGATCGACAGTTTATTTGCTAGGGCTATTTGGTTTACAAATTCAAAGAACTGCTCATGTTTGAAAGAAGGAATCAACTCATGTTTCTGGCAAACGGCTGCTGATGTTGACGCCGTGAACGAATCTTGTTCCAAAGACAATGGAACCGGTAGAGTGAACTTTTGCTCTCAGCCGACAGCAACCGGGAAATCACAGCAATCCCAATCAATACCCAATGTTGGTAACGGGAATGCATCAATGATTACGACGAAGCTATGCGCAAAACTGTTTTCTGGGCATCAAACCCCTTTTGTGATTTAGCTGGCGGTGGCTTAAACGATTGAGATGATAATGATGATGAGCATGATGAAGATGGCACTCATATGAGCAACACGGTTCGATATTCAATTCTTTGTTTGTAAAACCAAATACAAATACGTTAATACGGAATACTATGACGATTTTTCGTGAATACGTTTTACGCTACCCTGGTACTTGGAACGGTACGGTGTCACAGTGACAGTGTACTTTGATGGCATAGTGCTAAAACTGGCAGCACCGAAAACTATAAACTCTTCGTAGCGAAAAAGATATTGTTCATTATTCAGAAAACCGGAGAAGAACCAGAAGGAATACTCGAATTTCTTTAAAGAATCGTTATTTTAAATTATTTTAACTTTATTTCCAGATATTTCCTAGATATCCAAACTTACTCTTGATAATTCAAGCATTCTAGGACATTAAATACAGGAAAACTAACTTTGGAAATTGGAGTTTTATCCAAAAAAAGGTTATTGCATGGTTTTCCAAGCATGAATGGACACGATCAATCGGCAGTAGCAGTTTTGAGGTTTCTTACGTTTGGTTCGAAATAATTCCCTCGATTTCTGTTACTAAGACTATTTTGCATGATACACACCAGATGATTATTTGTACCTCAGCATTAAACTTGTTCCTGCATTGTGGACGCATTCATAAATTTGGATTCTGATCAGAAAAGTTGCATATTTTCACGGTATTTAACTGGAAATCGGTTCGGAATTCTGAATAATTGCTGCTCCAGTGCAACTGATTGACGAATTTAATTTGTATTTGAAGCTACTCTCCAATCTCAAGGCGACCCTTAAAATGAACCTGGTTTGTTCTAACCGACTGTCTCTATGCGTCGACGCATTTCCTATAGTCATTGGTCGAACTGAACAATTAAACATCGAGCAATTAACTATCTCTCAGGTGCCGGTCCTGCACCAACAGGCAGGCCGAAATTAATTCATACCCAAACAGTTGAATTATTTTCAACAGCGCCGACAAGTACTCAATTTCCAACCGAATGAAATATGCCACTGAACTCAACATTCGTTTTATTTAGAACTGGTTTGTGACAGACAAAAGAAAAGAAATAATATTGACCCTATAATTCTATAAACAAGGTTAGCTCAATTTTTGTCTAAATAATAATGATGTGAACATCATGGACAAATTACTGAGCCCTTAGACACCGGTGTGGCCTTACCAAACCATAACATGGGAGCCGACATGAAAATTCCTGACCAGACTTTCCATGCACATCGTCAAGTTTGTACCTATGTACAAAATATCGAACACGCGCTCAACCTCAAACGTGCTTTGTCACGATGTACAGGTTTGCCTCCAGGATCGAACCCAAGCGAGCGATGTACAAACTCTAGTTTAAACATTTGTGTACGTACATCGGGTGCGTGCACGAGAACGATTCTCACCAAGCAAAACTGGTGCCACGAACCTGTGTGTACTCCAGGTGTACGTATATGGGGTTCGGTTGTGCAGGCGAACATGTGCAGATTATTGTTTATTTATAAAGGTTTTAGCCACAAGGGTCATCCGCCTTTTTTAGAAATAATGTACCTTTCAGCTAATTACATTTAAAAAAATGCGAAAATTATTGCGATCGTCTGTCTTGGGTGCACTGCTTGCTGCTTTTCGTTTCGTTCTTTCTCGGGGGCGAAGCGTTATTGCCATTATTCTCTTTACCGTTTGCTGCTTGTTGGTTAATCTGTCTGTCCTCTCCATCGCTCTCGTGTACGTCCATATCGCTATCTCTAGAGTTGCTTGATTGTTCACTGTTGGCTGTTATCCGTCTACTTTTTTTGTCATTCCTGCCGCCGGTGTACTGGATGTTTGCTTAGGGTTATCGGGGATTATCTTTTGGCCGGTTTAGCAGTGGAACGTTGTTGATCAGTGCGTGTTGTAGTAGGTCCATTTTCCGCAGTAGTTTTAGCGCATGGTTTACCCTAGTGTACCGTCTGGTTGCAGAACTGGCACGTGGGCCAGGGTATGTGCATAGTTTTTTTTTAATATAGGTGATCTCTTTAGAAGATTTGCATTCGAAGGTCAAGTATGACGGAATAGATTGGTGCAGCTGCATTCTAACGATACAAACCCCGTTGAGAATGCCGGAGAAAAAGTTTTTCCAGGTGGTGCGTGGTGCCAGATCATGTAATAAAGCTTCAGTAAAATCTCGGTCGATATAGACGGGGATCATGGTTTTAATGTTATCGTATTCGATGTCGTGTTGCATATCATTCATCACACTAAAGAATTCTGCATCGGATAGCGTTTTGAACGTTATTAGTATCACGTTTTTGTATGATATAGCTGGAGGTGTGTAACTGCCGTAAGATCAAGATTCATATTCACTTTTATCAACTGTTCCACCTCACGCAGTGTAGGTCTTCTTCGTGTTTGCGTAAAGTAGATCACGATAGTGTTTTCGTTAGTGGGCGCACTTTACTTTTTTGTTCGCTAATTTTGCTCACCGTGGGGCAACGAGGCTTTGTTCTGTTACTGGTGTATAGAAGTAGCGAAACGACGTGGGTAAAATTCGAGCGGTGTGTATGTAGCTTCTAGTCTGCGCGAGATCAGGGACTAAACTGAACATGCGTAGATGTTTAGGTACGAAATAGTGTGCTCGAGTTCGTACACATAATGTGAGTTTGATATGAGCACAGAACCACAGCGAACATTGTGTACGATGTTCGTTTGAGAAGACTGCTGCTGACAATAGCTTGAAGCAGCATCTGATGTATATATGTTCCCAGATTACCTTGGCTCTGCTATCCAGTATATTTTAGATGCCGGTCATAACCAGGCTCATTGTTGTCTAGTCAAGCACATAAAATAATGGATAAATTTTGCCTAATTCATCCGAAAGCTTTCCCGAAACTTCACGAAGCTGTGGTTTACAATTTAGTTTGGTTATTCAATCTAGCGTAAGGCAGAAACGCTGCTGAGAGTTTCCGTTGCAGCGATTAAGTATATTCCGGCAGGAGTACACACGACACACGAGCAGAGACAATCCTTGTCGTTATACTTTATTTTTCAAATTTTAATTCGCCAGCGACACTTTATCGTCGATTGTGCGAAATGAATGCGATGGTCTTATCTATAAAAATCATACAGAAATTTTCTAAATGAACTCGAAGTTACCTTACTGGAAAATTATCCCACACATAACCAAAAACTACCGCTTTCGGTGCTCTTCATTACTCCTGGATAAGGAACTTTGATGGCAATCTCCATCCCGCAAGGCAGCACGCCGCGATGCACTTGATGAATTGAAATAGCTACAAAAGGTTTCTGATAAGGACTTGACAATTTTTTCATCAATTAGCTCTTTACTGAATAACCAACTGCTCCTTAATCTGCCAATCAGCCATATAACCTGTGGCAGGACCGTTCATAGGCTTTCATAAACTGCGGTGAAGATTTTCGAATTTTGAAAGCTGTTAAAGCTTAACGAAACGCACGATTATTACTAATTACTAATGCTGATTTCGTTTTTAAATCAGAGTTGCTCTAGGTTCGCTCGGAGCTGTCACTTTTGTATGGAAACTGTAAACATTAGAGCGAACCTAGGGCGACTCGATTCTAAAACCGAAAACAGCATAAGGCTGTTTTCGGTTTTAAAATCGAGTCGCCCTAGGTTCGCTCTAATCTTTACAGTTTCCATACAAAAGTGACAGCTCCGAGCGAACCTAGAGCAACTCTGATCTAAAAACGAAATCAGCATAAAATTTAAAATAAATAGCATACTTCGATCAAGGAGCGTTACCAGTTTCAATATATTTTTGTAGCTCTTATCTGTAAATGCGAAACAAAGGAATTGGGTAGCGTAATTATTATTATTAATTCAGTGAGTCAAAAAAATGAAGAGCATTTTGTATGGGACCTTTGCGTATTTAATTTGTATTTGGTAAAACTCCGATAAATCGATTCAATATCCGACATTTCATGAACTGACCAAAGTAACGAAAACTGAGGGAATGGCTATAGAAGTGTGCTTGCTTGATGGACACTAGTATTGTAATTTTGTTTTCCTTTTATTGGATTTGTTACAATAGTAAATGATTTTAAATTTTGTTTACGTGGATGCGGTATTCGGGTTAATGACATTAGAGCAAGTGACCTGTTCGGGTTTATGGCATTCGGGTAGATGATCCATTCTGGATTATGACAGTCGGGTAAATGGTTTATTCGCGTAAATAGCTTTCGGGCAAACGTCATTCCTGTAAATCACTTTCGAGCGAATGACATTCGGATGAATCTAATAGAACCACACAATGACCAGCACTGTGAGCCCCGTCCACTATCACTGACATTAAACTGTGGAACAATGTCTGTAAACATGCAAACAAGCGCGCCAATAGTTATAGTATGAGCAGGTGCAGAGTATGAAGAAACACAAAACATAAAAAGGCCCCTTAAACACTCTCGGTCTCCTCGATGCACCTCTATCGTGGCGTAGTGCAATAACCGCCTTAAAGAAATATATGTTTTCTTAGCACTGACGCACGCAATATGCTTGATGATGTTCGCAATACCGTCAAACCCCTCAACCTAGGGGAGGGAAAAATCGATCTGGATAAGAAATTGACAGATTATTACGCGATAAGCTTTTCATCAACATCTCCACAAGCATCTAAGGATCAATTGAGAAATTTGACCATAGATAACAGACCTCCCTTAACCTTCCTTCAGAAATAGACGGTTGTATACCATTCCCCAGAAAGCCATTTCCCAGAAAGCCAATCCCCAGAATTCCATCCCCCAGAATGTACCGTTCCCCAGAAAGACATTGCCCAGAATGTACCATTCCCTAGAAAGCCATTATTCAGAATGCCCCATTTTTTGTGGTGGAGCCTAAGGTTTGCTCATTACCTAATTCAAGGAACTGATACGGTGTGGAGCTGCTGATGTCATGCCGCCGAATGTGGCTGCCTCTCACAAGCAAACCTGTAATCTACTCGTATAACCGGTTTACTCGATCATAAGGATTGGTTCCTTATTTCAATCATGAGCAGTTTTTTGATTTTGTATGCCAAATAACTCTTGCACGCTAATTTGTCATATTTTCGTCTGACCGATTTATTCAAACATAAAGCCATTATCCAGAAACAAACAGAAAGCCATTGTCCAGAAATTTCCGCTAAAAGTGAATTTTAACAGTTGACTTTAACGCCGTAATCATATGTTTGTCGAGATATATCTTTCTTTTGCATTGGAAATGTTTCGTACGCGAATGTACGATCTACCCGAAATACATTCGAAAGTATTTTCATACCTTATGCCAAATGGCACTTATACAACAGACTAACAGACGTAATACTCAACAACAATTCTTCGCCAATGTTAGCGATCATTTTGAATATATTTTAGTAGTGACAGTAATAGCATTTACGATTATAATCCATATATGGCGCCACTGATATATGCGCAAGTATACGGGATAGACCACTAGTAAAAAAAAATCCTGGGTCTGAGGGTTAACTAATTTGTAAATGAGTGGTTAGAAGCGTGTATAGTGTTTGGCGGATCGATATTTTTAAGATATTAATCATAGTGTTATGTTTGTTTGTCTGTGCTTATGCTACACGACTGTTAGGTCAAATAGCCAACTACCATATAATGCCTGATGTCAGACGATGTTGTGCCCAAAGACTTTATGCCGAACAGGATAAACTTGCTCATAAGTTGGGACAATTCTTTAAGTGTGAACTGGGCAGACGTAAAGTCATTTTCATGAAGATTCAATGAACTGATCATGTTTGAAAGAAGGAATCAATTCCTATGTTTGAGTAAATCGGGTAAGCGAATGGATAACTGGCTTACTTGCGAGGAGCCATCGCTTTCGGCAGCTCATCCTCAGCAACTTAACAACCCATCACTTCAATTACTTTGATAATGCACAAAGTTTTGGTTTCACCATATAATCTTACTTACGTAAGACTGTTTCATTCTTTTAAATCCTAGGATGGGGCGCCACAACTTCCTATGATTGCTGCCCAATGTCTCTCAAAACACACCTGTATTAGATTCTGCAATTTGTTCTATATTTTTTTTTGGATTATAGTTCTTGCTGTATTTTATTTTGTGTGGAATGTGCACGAACCGAAAGCGAAGAATATCGTTTGATGGAAGTGGGAATTGATTCGTTGGTTGGGCCACAGCCTATGTCCAACTAACGAATTTGATTCGTTAGTTGAAACGACTGACAGACGTCCAAAACTATCCAAAGGAGACGTTAGTGGTGTAAATGCTTCTGTTCACATCTCTGATTATTTTCAGTTTGATTGCCAAGGTGATTTTAACATAGGATTTTGACATTAAGATGCTTTTAAGTTGGACAATGGTCCAACTAGTAGAGGTCCAACTAAAAAGCGGTCCAGTTCAAAAGTGACCAACCAGGGAATCACGACTGTAGTAAGTTAAAAAGATCAAATGAATATAAAATAAAGCTTTTCTGGGGAATGACTTTCTGGAAAATGGTGCATTCTGGGGGATGGAATTCTGGGGAATGGTACATTCTGGGAAATTACTTTCTGGGGAATTGTATTTTCTGGGGGATGGTATTCTGGGGGGCTGAATTCTGGGGAATGACTTTCTGGGGAATGATTTTCGGGGGAATAGTATACAATCGAAATAGACTATCATAAACTATTTTTTCCGGACGGTGGCAACCATATTTCCACATATTTTGACAGTTTTTATGTCGAAGTAAAAGTAAATATATTCTAATCAAGTAAAAGAATCGTTGTTCAATGAATATAACAACCATTAATAGCCCTAAACCCTAGGGTTTAAGGGTTAAGTACCGCCAAATGGAACATGGCTCTGTACCTACTGTTCTATTATCGATACGATGCGATATTTGTTATGAAATGTTATGAAAAAATATTGCCTAGTCATTAGTGCGTAAGTATATCCCTATTGCATATGTTATTAAATGCGCTAGCTTTTTATCGAATTCCAATAAAGTTTTTTTTTATCGAAATAGCATTATCCTAATTGCTTTTGAAGATCCAATCCTCTGTAAAACCATCACTAAAAACAGAAATGTTGAGGTGTGTTTTTCGTGAATTCAATCGTATATACTGCCTATAATCCCAAGTCAGTCCCATGTAGATAGGTAGTTCCATAGAACACATGGGACTAACTTGCAATCGTATCGTATGTATAGTATAATTGGGTCGAGGCCGTAAGGCTGAAAATCATAAGGCCGAAATTACATTAGGCCGAATTCAAAAGGCTGAAAAATCAAAAGGCGGACTTTCAAAAGGCAAACTTTCTGGAAGGCGGAATTTCAAAAGGCAAACTTTTCAGAAGGCAGAATTTTGAAAGGCAAACCTTTTTAAAGGACGAAACAAAACAAACAATGCAATGATAATAATGTGCTATTATCCATTACCTGATATTGATTATATTTCGAGTGAATACATTTTATAATTGATTTTGCCTTCTTTTAAATATGAGCAATTCTTTTTAGTTTCATTTTTGAAATTTTTATGCTTGTTCACTGTTGCAATTATGAATACTTGGCTATGACTTACGTTTTAGTACAGTATAATATAAAACTGCGATCCACCAGACGTATGTTTTGTTTTGACCATTATTATTATGAACGCCAGTGGGTTTTGGTTTTCCATACAGCGTTTCAATAATTTAAATTATCCTTATTATCTTTCTTTATATCATGAGCTGTTCTTTTGAATTATATACTTCATCATTTGTGAATTTCGCTAAGTTTTTCAAACGATGATTTATGGAATGAACATATATTCAACCATCGGTTGTTACACTGATCTATCACTTAGGGCGAAGCCAGTGTAATGCGGTTTTGTCGCATAACCGAGACCAAGGATCCGAAGCATCGCAAAGCCGCTAAGGATCCGCCGGGCGAGGTGGCCGCCGACCCGCCGTCAGAAGCGGCGGCCCCTCGCAAGTAAACCTGTGATCCACTCGTTTGCCCGGATTACTCAAACATAGGGGCTATAAATTAGTTTAGGTCCGACGGAGCGACAGCGATGTCGGACAGCACGCGACTTGAAGCCATGTGGCGTAAATGTTTTTTATTAATTGGTAAAGAAGAATAATCTAATTTTGGTTCAAGTACAATATTAGGACTATTAGTAAACAAACTCATTTAAAGTTATTTAAATGTTTAGGTAGTTGCCGTTATGCTCAAACATTTGAGCTACATGCCAGCTGCTTACAACTGCAAAACTGTTTGTATTCCCGGTTTACTCGAACATAGGAATTGTTTCCTTCTTTCAAATATGAGCAGTTCTTGGAATCTGTATGCCAAATAACTCTTGCACGCACACTTGTGATCACTTCGGCTACCCAGTTTACTCAAACATAGGGGTTGATTCCTTGTTTCGGGCATTCTTTGAATCTCAATTAAAATCGCAATGAATGCACCATTTGACAAAGGGTTTGGTGGATTTTTAGAGCATTAATTCTTCTTTTGTATTGGAAAGGTTTCGTACGTAAACGTACGATCCTCCCGATTTACTCAAACATGAGGCGATTAATCAATCAGGAACAACACAATGTGAAATAATCGAATAATAAAAAAAAAGTTTGCCTTATGAGATTCAGCCTTTTGGGTTTTCGGCCATTTGATTTTTCGACCTTTTTAGCATTAGCCCTTTCGAATTTTCGCCTTTTGAAATTTCGCCTTATGTTTTTCGGCCTTTTGATTTTCAGCCTTTTGATGCGAAATCAGTATAATTTCAAATTAAGGTGTCAAAACCGTTCAATCCACTGTGTTACTTGGTTTAAAAATTAAGCGTAGTATAAGAGATCTGCTCTAAGTCATTTAAAATAGTGCATGTTCCGTAGCCAATTGCCCCGACAATCTAAACCTAAAAAATACCTTACCTTTTATCCTTGCTGCGACTGCGCCGGCGGAAGTCCTTTTCTCGTGGATGTGGCGGGAACCGTTCCCGGGGACGATGTATATCACCACGGTGATCTCGCTCTCGAACACGATCGCGATCATAGTCTTTTTCGTATTCTTTAGGACGATCATAATGTCTTCGGTCTTTCTCCTTTCTCTCCCTAGAACGATCCCGTCCACCGTGAGATTTGGAACGAGATCTATCCTTGCTAGCTCGACGCTCGCGTTCCTTGTCCTTGTGACGCTCGCGATCCTTATCTCTGCCCTTGTCTTTGTCACGTCTCTCCCGGGAACGGGAACGATCCTTGCGACTTTTACCTCTCTCTTCTCGCTCCCGTGAACGACTACGATGCCTGTAAACGAGTTATATTGATTACAAAGTGGTAATTAATCAAACGATTTGATCTCTCACCTGGATGACTTGCTGCGACCACTATCCCGGTCTCGTTTTTCGCCGTTATATGTTCCATAATTTGATGGTGATCCGTCATCCTAACGGGCACACATAAACATACATATCATATCGGATTTTTGAGTTTGAAGTATGATTTAGTTATTTTTTATTTGTTCAAGGATTTCAAGCATTCACGCAGAAAAATTGATCAGGAACATTTTGTAGAACGACGCCAGGGTAATGCCGCATTGTACAGGTTTCCGCACACGATTGATGGTTATGAAGATTAACAGATTTCGTACGAGAAAAATAATAAAGAATGGAAAAAAAGAAAAAAAGATTCAAGAGGCATTAATAAAACAGTAGCTAGGCAGGGATGCTTTTTTTTAATGATAGTATATTGCATCTAGTACAGGAAACCAATCATTGCTTGCAGCTCAGTAGTTGTACGCCCCGTTTCGGCTTGGGAAATATGGTGAATGCTTTGTTCGTATCCTTTATCCCCGGCATAGTATAGTACCTACGATCGTCGCTGGACTCCAAAAATAGAGCCAAACAGGAGCAGTGTTAACGTGAATACTGTTGTTTGCTTCCGTCCCATTGCTTCAACTTACCATTTGTATCGTACTGTCATCGTTCGGAATGAGATCCCTTCTGGTTCGGGGACCTCAACCAACTCCGTACAATTGACCGACCACGACACTACATCGGGGTGCATTATTTGTATTTGTACACGCATTACACCCACACCGTGGGCGAAGGAAAACAAGTGTGGCACACAGAGTTCGCACTGTCTGCAAAAATAATACGCTTGAGATATGAGGAATCTTGCTTCTGGCTAATACACTCGCTTGGTTAACATGATTTTTTTTTACAATTAGAATCCTAGAGTAATAGTCCGAAATTTCATATTCTACCTTATTGCAGCCAGTTACCGAGTCTATTGAACGCATTCGGCTTGTGGAACATGCACATAAAATGCTTTAAAACCAATCGATCTGTAAGGGAAAACATTGCCTTTGAAAACGTTTCATAGCTAGAAGTTTATGAGTGTAGGAT
This sequence comes from Topomyia yanbarensis, assembly GCF_030247195.1. Taxonomy (NCBI): domain Eukaryota; kingdom Metazoa; phylum Arthropoda; class Insecta; order Diptera; family Culicidae; genus Topomyia; species Topomyia yanbarensis. The sequence continues at coordinate 34,142,016 of NC_080671.1, read as the reverse complement.
AAGGTTTGCTTGCAGCTTCTCGGTGGCTCATAGTGTAACGTCGGCTCTACAATTGATGGGATCAATGGTTATAGTTCCACTTCAAAGGCCCCTTTGATTGTAATCTGGAAAAGGCTTCAAACATTTAAATAAAGTTGCTTTATGAATTATCTCAACCGGTGACCTTTGAGGTAGTTTGTGTGTTGCCATTTAATCCCAATGCAATAGAAAAACCTTAATCACAACCATAGCCAGCAAAGAGAGCTAATCGCAAACCTGACTAAGAGAATAGATGAGTCAGTCCCGTAAGTACCAATTCAAGCATGGAGGCCGATTTGTATAAAAACTTATAAACCCAAGAGAAAGGCGATCGACGGTGACGAACTGGTATTGCTGATTAGCCATGACCTAGAAGAGACCCAAAAAAGCAATCATTATGACCTTACATACACGCTCAAAATTAGGACGAGGGAAGATAAGAGTTGGCGAACGACCGATGCCGTAACAACCTGCAAAGAGAGCTCATTGATCTTTATATTGACAATGATGTAGAACGATGATCGCCGACACCAAACCGGACGTGGAGGGATCTAAAACGAAAGATGCAACTACCATGCTTGAATCGGCCATTTTTCGGTAACTGAAACCCATGCACCCACTGTTCAGAAACGTATACAAGACACAAATCCGCTGGCATATTTGGCTGGTCATTACTTTGCTCTTATTCGGCATGCTCGGCATTTATCTATCTGTGCTTCTCTTGCACGGCAGTTTCCAGTGGGGTAAAAGACGAGCACTTCTTCGATCTATATTCAAATATAAGATGCCATAGATAATGATTACTTAGCGTGTGAACGTTCGTCGACAGCAAATAAGATGCATGTGGCTTAATTACCTAATGTCGTGTTGACACCCGCTTTAGTCGACCTTTTTCTGGATGTGTTTTTTTTTAGAAAGAAGCTGTTCTGTTGGGTGCAAATGTGCCTATTGTTTTTGCTTTTTACTATCGACACCTGGACAAATAAGGAGACATTTGCTTGATTATTACAAGTGCAGCAACAACTCGAGTGTCAATAAGAAACGACTTCAATTACACATGGGAAAGAACATACATTTCGATACCACATTAATAAACAATGCAGCACAATGTAAAGTCAAAAGGAAAGAAACTGTTTCAACTTGCCTTCAAAAAGTTTTTAGCAGTGCCTAGACGTCGTTTCGGTTCCGTCGACACGATCTAAAATAGGATAATACAATTTATATCTCACATACATTTATCGAATCATTTTATTGCAGATTTAGAGCAAAACTTTACATAGGATACGTGAGTTTGATTGAAAATCCTCGATATATTAGGCTATCGAAAAATTGTTTGCTTTTTCACATTTTCATCGGCTTATACGATGATTGTGTTCCTTATTTATTACTTTCATGTGTTCAATTATGTCATAACTCGACTTATTCAGTCGAACCTGAAAACGATTAACATGTTCTTCGCACTAAATATTTTTTTTATGCAGTAGTATGTAGTTTTTTGTTTTACGTATGCGTACTTTCCAGGTTTCGGAAAGCCCATAATTCAGGACTAATATTGCAGCAGGTTTGCAAAATGCAAAACACATTCGTTCATTACATGGATCAAGATGCAGTATAACTTGCACCACACCGAAAACCTCCCCCAATATAATGAATTAATTTCAAATAATGAAAATAAACCTTCGACGATATTAAAATGCAGAGCTATTTAACAGAAATCGCACCATAATCTAACCCCGGCCATTAACTTCCAACTAGGGATTACTCACCTCCTTTCTATACGGAGCCTCGAGGAGCTCTTCGACATCAAACTCTTCCGTCGCCATCTTGTCCGAAATTTGGGGATTATGTAGATGATAGCCCTGATCAGAAAATCCGCTTTTCATGCCGATTCACGACTAACTGGTTGTTGTATCAGCCCACCGGTTGTTCTAGTAATGTTCTTGTATGGATTAATGATAATTTAGGATGGAAAAACAATGTTTTTAGAATAATTTTCAAAAATTTTCAACACTGTATAATCTACACGCACAGTCACAGGCTGATGGTTCGTTCTGGAATGTTTCTTCTTTGTTGGATTTTTATACGTTTTTTTGTCATGCCGTTACGGTTATTGCTAGGATTTACCGTATCGTTACATATGGCGCTGCTTGGCGCTTTCCCAAACGCAAAACTTTTGTCCACCCGAAACGCCAACTATGCTTTATTGTTGGTACTAAAGTTCAATGATTCTTCTTCACGGTTAAAATAGTAAAACAACCTACAGAATAAGTTCTTTTAACTTACTTTTGAGTTGTGCGTTGCTTTCGCACTTATTAGTGTTGTCAAAAACAAAACGAGAGATTCGACTCAGTCGAAGTCTTCTGTGGAAGAAGGTCCTTTTGAGTTTTTTGGGGTATACTCAAAATTAGGTAAATTCAACTTAAATTTGAGTATAAATAACCTATCAATGAGTTGTAATTTTTGCCATGGTTGAATGGAAACCACCTTCAACACGGTTTACCTAATTTTACCTTCCTCCATGATACCCCGAGAATGAGTCAAAGGAACTCAATTTTAGGCAGTTTTCGTTTGCGTGTTATTATGATCAGGTGTATTAAATGAGATTAAAACTACACACGGAAACGAAAAACTACCTAAAATTGAGTTCCTTTGACTCAATCTCGTGGTATCGTGGGGAACTTAAAATTTGTGTACAGACCACAGTAGATAACCTATCAAAAAAAACCTTGCTGAAAACTTCATTGAATACCAAGTACAAAACGTAGAAGCACTAATTCATGGAAATCGTAATGAGGCTAAGGGTGTTATCGAGGCCAACAAGATCTTAAAATTTCACGTCCATACCATAGTTACCAACAGATAAAAGGGATTGTTTATTGCTCCAAAGTTTCCGTATCCACTGCTTCGCCGGATCAAATGATGTACAATGTAGCTTCTGTGGCGCTGGGTAGTGAATCGAGGCGGCATGTATAGATCACAAAGCAGCATTTGATCGGGTGGATCATAGAATTCTGGGAAAATTGGAGCGACTATAGGTTTGTTCCAGTACCAGGAGAAACTGGAAGTACTCCAGAGCAAACAGGGAGAAAAACGTTCCTGTATTATCTTCTTCCCTTTTTCTTCTTTTGGTAGCAAACTAGAGTGAAAAGGAGCCAGAATTTTTTGCTCCGGAGCAACAGGGAGTAACTTCTGTGTACTGGAACAAACCTTGTGTCTCTGCCTTGGGGAGTGGCTTGGTTTAGAACATACCGCTTTTTCCAGGTCCAAATCGGCTCGACAACATCGGAACCGTTCACTAACTAGTCAGGAGTTCAACAAGGCAGCCATCTCGGCCCGCTACTATTCTCGATTTTTATAAATGATGTTTCATAGCTGTTACCATCGGACTGTCGTCTGTTTTATGCGGACTGTGTTGGTGTCAAATAACTCAATAGCGCTCCTTCTCGCATTACGATGTTTGTTCCAGTGCCAGGAGAAACTGGAAGTACTCCGGAGCTGGAAGTACTCTCTTCGTCTGGTAGCAAACCGGAATAAAAAAGGAGCAAGTATTTTTTGCTCCTGTTTTCTCCGGAGCAACTTTCGCATACTGCAACAAACCTATTGTACTTTTCACCGAAGATTAGCATGCGACGGAATCAATTCAAAATAGCGAAAGAATTGAAAATATACCCTGTTAGCTCTATCCGCCTAGTTTAGAACAAACATCTAGCAATATATAGGCCCTGTTGGTCAGGTATCGGACGGTCATAAATTGACAGTTCATGGATTTATTCACCCCTTCACCACAGACTAACAGACATAACACTATGAGGGAATTCCCTCCACCTTTTATTCACAGTCCCAAACACTCATTTACTGGTGGGTTACCCCTCAGGTTTGGGAACAATTTTTCACTAGTGGTCTATCCCCCATATGCTTGTTCATATGTCAGTGGCGCCATAATTTCAAATATGGCCACAGTCCTAACTACAAATATATTTAAAATGACCGTTAAAGCGGGCGAAGCTTTGTTTTTGAGTGTTATGTCTGTTAGTCTGTGCCTTCACTACCTGTTGAGCGAAAATCGGAAATTATTTGTTACTATTTTTTGATACCCATTTAATTTACTGTTTAGTGTACCTTTTTGATTCCTAACTCGATTCCTTTGCATCCTCCTAAGTTTTTCCTTGATTCAAGACCAATAGTCGCTCGAACACTTCCTATAAGAATCAATTCAAATTACATTTTTGTAGCCTTGGGGAATTTAAAGGGTTAAATCTTAAAAATGGCGGTTGCGCAATCTTGTCGCTATCTTGTTTTTTCGCTATTTTTGCCAATTTCTAGTGATAACCACAATATAATCTTTTCTGTTTTACAGCAGAAATAAAAAAACATCACCGCTGCACTCTCGTGCCACCTGACAGTCGAATTCAACGTTAGATTGCGAATATTCTGTTTTCCCCTTCTGGTTGCAGTCTCCGCGCATCTCTATACAAGCATCATCTTTGGTCTGGTTTATCAGGCACCAGCATAAAATTTAGTAAACAATAAGCATTAGATTTAGACCTTAATATTTTTAGCAATGTACGATAACGAATCTTTTCATGTTTTTCGTGATGATAACGCGTCAGCAAAAGTAAAGGAAAAAATCAATCGTTCAAACCTACCCCGGAAAGCAAGGAATTTCAGGTAAATACTTTAAACGAGAAAAGCAACATACAATGTTCCCAAATCATACATTTTCACAGCAAGGAACAACTTCAGCTTGCTCTACGGAAGAAAAAAGAATGCAATGTTAGAGCTCAGGCTATCGTCGAAGCTTTACTGGAGCCGATAGAAGATTCTGAATGGTTCTTGGTTAAGGTAAGTCCAAACGATTCTTGAAGTTTAAACAGTCGCGTTTGAATAAAAAAATGCAAACCTGAATATTTTTCCGTGGCACTAAACGTTTAACCAACTATAATTTCAGCTGCGAGACATCAATCAGTGCCACTACGAGGATGTTATTGAAGAAAGAGCTATTCAACGAATGTGCGGCTATCCGCTGTGTAGTAAACAGCTTACCAAGTATTAATTTGCACTATATGTTCGTTAGTTTAAGGTAATGAAACAAATTCTATTTGTAGCGTGCCCAAACAAAAATACGTGATTTCTCTGTCCAACAAGAAGGTTTACGACATAACGGAAAGGAAAAACTTTTGCACTGGAGAATGCTACAAGGCCTCCAATTATGTCAAAAGCCAGATGCTAACAAGTCCTCTGTGGCTACGGGATCAGGAGGATATTCCCAATTTTAAACTACTCCCAGGTACACCACCTAAAGAGCCTGATGGTAGGATGGTAACCATTTCTTCACCGTTGACATCCGCTCAACCATCAACCGGTGACGATGATCTACGCATTGTCGAAAATCCAGTTAACGACATTGTTGCAAGTACAAGCTTTACAGACAGCTGCCTTCGAGGAAGCATAAGAGACGGCAAAGAGATAACATTTAAGGTTGCACACGAAACGACAAGTTCCAGTTGTAGTGATAATGAGCTGTGTAAAGAGATGAAGAAAATGACCGTTGAATGATATAAGCTATATATGAAATAAATACTTAATACGATATGAGGTTGTAAACCAATGCCTATTTTCCTAGTTAATAGAAGTTTGTTTCTGCATTATACATTTAAGGTAACCTGAGTATTCATTTTTTTAAATATTGAAAAAAATACGCCGAATACAACATATACGCTAGCATTGTTCCAAAAACTACTTGATTCACAATTATATCGAGCTTATTACGAGAACGAAAGAAAAGCATACATTGGATGAGAGTGCAGATGCATGTTCGATTCATTGATACCAATAATTTGAACCATATGTGACCAATTCAATATCTTTAACATATGATGTGTACTAAAAAAATTAGACCTGAATTTAGTTTGCGTTTGACAGTTTTTGTCACAACACAAATACTGTCGGCAGAGAATTTGATGTTCCAAAAAAGGTGTTTCCGAGATATTTGTTTTTGAGTCTTTTTGTTTATAAAGCTTTGTAATATCACATTAATGTGATATATAGTCAATTAAATAGTGTCCACAATTACTAATTTCTTGTTCAACAGTGACTAATCGTAAATTATTTTATCTACACGTTACAGGTAAGTTGACACAAACCGATTGTGATTACGAACGGGAACACGATAACAATGCCCCTCCTGAACCAGGTAGAAAAGGCAAATTAAATTTTGAACGATTTATTAAAAAAAAATTTCCAGATCGCCGCACAGCTGAGTTCAGGGATACGAAGCGGCGCGAACCATTAAGGATCCGCCGTACGGGGTAGCCGCAAATCCGTTATCGGAGTTTGTTTACCTCCCGAATCGCCATGTAAACGATAATCAACCAAAATACGCGATGTTACAAGCGTTACTTTTCGAGCCCCAGCACGACCGGAATGACGTTTGGTGCGCTCGTTTATTTACTTGGCTGATCAGCTTTTCTTTGGAAAGCCTGTGAACAGCTGATCAGCCAAGTAAACAAAGTACGCAACAAATGTCATTCAGGTCGAGTAGGTGCTCGGAAAGTACCGCTATGTAACGCACCGTGTGCTCTGCGGTGCATAATACTATGAAGCAAAATACGCTGTTACATAGCGTTACTTTCTGAGCCCCTGCTCAGGGTGGCCAGACTTACCGATTTATCGGTAGTCCTACCGATTTTGGTCTTCCCTACCGACGACCAAGGCAAAACTACCGATATTTTGTTATTCCTACCGAAAACTACCGATTTTTATTGATTTTGGACATATCCCACAATAAAATTTAATGTGATTTGACTGTATCAGTTTTTTGCTGAACAGTAAAATTAATTGCTACATGAAATTTTATTGTTAATCTATCGCGAGAACTCTGCGTCGAACAATGTTGAAACAGTAATAACTATAATATTTGTTTTATGATTGTAAATGCTATTGTAAAATTCTATTCGGGCAGCCAAATAAACGAACAGCGCACCAAATGTCATTCCGGAAAGTACCGCTGTGTAACGCAGCGTATACTGGTTCATTGAGCTTTCTACTCCCGTTAAAAAAGAAATGGTGCCGAATTATTTCGTGAGGAAAACAAAAAAAAGGCAAAAACCGGTTGAGGTTAGGTATTTCGTGAGGCAAACAAACCAAACTCCTTTGGTTTGACTTTGCATATGTGGTTATAAATGAGCTGTCAGAAATCTTAATTAATCACAGGCCCCTGCTAGGCAGCCGTTTTGTCCTAGCCAGTTAAAATCAAAACAACCCAATGCTATTGCACGGGTGACATGGACCTAGAAGCGGCTAGGCCCATCATATGTTGACTAATGTCAAAGTCTGTATATCTCCATAGCGGATGACAGTAGAGCACTCTAGTTAGAGTGCGGCCAATACGCGTTTGACGTATCCAAACGAGCAGAAATATGACGTATTTCTATTGTGAATACGCCAAATTTCATGTTCGTTTGGATACGTCATGTTCTCTTGGCCACACTCTAACTAGAGTGCTCTAGATGACAGGAGTGATACTCCACTGATTACAAAGCGCTACTTTTCGAACCTCAGCTCGACCGGACGGTTATTTGCTGCGTCCCTTATCTACTATTGCTGACGAGATCAGCATCCTGATTTTGAAGAGAAGTGTTGTCTATATTCGTTATTACTTCGACCTTATTTGTATGTATTTTAATGTTAATTTAATTATTTCCATATACTTATGCTGTGTTATTTGGATTAATTATCGAAACATCGTTGGGGCTTCACAACAGCCTGTTGATGTTTTCAAACAATAAACAATACTAAAGGGCGTAAAAACTACATTAGCACTAGACATTTCATATTTTTAGTATTTTTTACCTAAAGAGCATAGTCCTTAGACTTGCCTTAGACTATATTAATACAATTCTCGACAAACATATGATTACGGCCTAAAAGCCAACTGTCAAAATCCACTTTGAATAGAAATTCCAGACAAACCGTTACTAGTCGAACACAGTTCACAACAGTTTATCAAAGAGAAAACTTTTCTCTTTCGTTTACTACAAACATCTGTGACTGGCGTGTAACGGTTTGTCCGGAATTTCCATTCAAAGTGGATTTTGACAGTTGGCTTTTAGGCCGTAATCATATGTTTGTCGAGAATTGTTCCTTAGGACCTTTTGAATAAGTACTCTTGATTTATAATTTATGCTGCCAACACTGCGAAATAGCCCTGTGGGAATTGAAACAGACCACAACAGTCAAACTCGAAAACGTCAAATTGGCTCCGATCTGACTCCCAAAATCGGATTGTTATAGTTGTCTAGTATTGACCGAAATAAATGAAAATTATTTCTTTTTACACCGGAACCGGTTAAAATTATTGTTAAATGGGCAGCGAAGTGAAAACGTCCAAAGTTGAATTGTTTATTCAAAATTTGAATGCAGGTAATGCAAAAAAACTTGCTTTTCTGATGGTGATTGGTTTTACCATTTACCATGGCCTGTTGCATTTGCGATATGGTAAGTTATAATCCATTATTTTCTATTAAAAAGCACTAAAACAATTACTACTGCAGGGAGTGATTCATGCAAATGGTTACTGAGCGATGGTAGGTTCAAAGGCGACAAGGAGTGGCAACCTTTTGGTTGCATGCTGCACAAATATACAGAAACGTAAGATAAAATTTGATTACGACTAGGTGTATAAAATTGCTTGTATTTATGGTATCTGTTTACAGAGATACACGGAAATGCTTTCGATATTTGGCGTTTTGGGGTACCCAAAATCATTTCGTTTTTATCGGCGACGTTCGTATTCGTACACTTTATTTGGAAATGATAAACCACTTAAAGCCTAAGGATGCGGATAATGCATCCATACAGTCGAAGTTAGGAAAGACGGAAAATCTTCAATTTGTGGACTACAAGTTACGTCTTCAAGTCAATTATATTTATGCGAATGAAGTTTCTAAGAATATGATCGATGAGTTCATAAAGTGGCAGCACGAGGAAGATCCGCCAAGTCTTATTGTTGCTAGCTGCACATACTCTACATTTCATAACGGAAATGTGACTAAAGAGCTGCAGAAAATTTTTGCTAAGAATTTGACGAGAATGGTAAAACCCATCGACAAGTTGGTTTCTAAAAAATCTAAGGTGATTTGGAAGCTTCAAGATCCAGTTGATCATGATCGTATCAACGATGAATGGAAGATCATTCAAAACGAAGACATTGATAAAATCAATCAGGTAGTTTACGACATATTGAGCTATTCTGACGCAAAAATATGGTCCTCGTCGAAGATGATTGCTTCCGGACTAATAGATGAGTTTGTTGATGGACACAAACTAGGAATGCTAGCATTGAAGCATGATGTTCAAATATTACTGAATATGTACTGCAATGACTATATGAACTATAATGACGGCACGTGCTGTAGCAGCGCTGAATCGTACACAATCATTCAGGTCATCACATATGCATTGCTGGGAGTTTGGTACGTACTTTACATGCTAATGTATGCCTCAATATCTGTTATTCATTCATTTCAGTATCGCCATGGCCAGCGCTATGTTTATCCGACGCTGGTTTATGAGATTACGCGGCGTGAACATTTATATGCCACTAAGTCAAACTGGCACTACTCCGATGCCTTCGGCAGTCTCACAATCACCGATTTTGGCATTGGCATCATTGGCGTTTATAATGGCATATTTCTATCTCTGCGACAGAACCAACTTCTTCATGAAGGAGAACAAATATTATTCAGAGTTTAGCTTTTGGATTCCGGTTGGTTATGTGTTCGTTCTGGGATTGTTTTTTACCGAAGATAGTAAATTTACTAAAGTACTGCACCGAGATCAGACCGATGAGCTGAAAGGGTGGATGCAGTTAGTTATTCTGATATACTACATGACTGGCGCATCACACGTTCTGCCAATTTACATGCACATCAAAGTGCTCATTAGTGCTTACCTGTTCCTTTCCGGATATGGACATTTCACCTACTGCTGGCAGACGGGGAACACCGGAATTGTTCGATTCTTTCATGTAATGTTCAAACTAAACTTTCTCACCATTGTATTATGCTTGTGCATGAATCGACCCTACCAGTTTTACTTTTTTGTACCGCTTTTATCCTTCTGGTACTGTATGATTTACTTTTTATTTTCGATTCCTCCTCGAATTACGGCACAGAGTTCTGAGAACAACGCCTACCATTATCTGTATATCGTGCTAAAATTTGTCTGCATATTAAGTGTCATTACTGTACTATATCTGAGCGAAGTGTTCTTCGAGCGTATCTTCGTTACTCGTCCATGGAAGGCACTTTTTGTAACCACAGATGACGATATTCACGAATGGTGGTATCGCTGGAAATTGGATCGGTATACAATCATCTACGGAATGATTTTTGCAGCTATTTCTCACGTTGCTCAAAGATACTATATTTTTGACGACAATAATCACGGTAATTTATTCTCGAGGCGTATATCGCTTACGTCAACTCTAGTCGCTTTCATTGGAATTGGATTCTACACGACTTGGAGCTTCTTTTGTCGAAATAAGCAGAATTGCGAAGAAATCCATTCGTACGTGGTATTCATTCCCATCGTTGGTTACATTCTGCTGAGGAATATATCCGGAATTCTTCGAACACGCTATTCCACGTTTTTCGCATGGTTCGGACGGATTTCACTGGAACTGTTCATATGTCAGTATCACATCTGGTTAGCCGCCGATCAGAATGGGGTACTGGTGCTTTTACCCGGTTTCCCAACGCTGAATGTGTTGATCACTTCATTTATATTCGTCTGTGTTTCACATGAAATCCATCGATTGACAATGGTATTGCTACCGTACGCTGTGCCTAACGACTGGAAGCTGGCACTCCGCAACATACTGATTTTTGCAGTAGTATTAATACCGATTGGACGTTACGATGGAATGTTTTAAAAATCGGTCAAAAATACACAGGGAGAGATATGAGCGATGTGTGAATGCGATAGGACATATTTAATTAGCAGATAAGTTATTCACGAGACTAGATACTACATTTTCAAATAAATGTCACATCTGAACTTATGACTCATCTCTTTTATTCATTTTAATTTTTTTAAATCGAATTTAATAAATGAATGACCGAAAAAAAAGTCGCCGGAACAGAATATACGTCGCAAAACTCACTTCAAACATTTTAGAATGTAAAAATCGAATATAAACATTAGACGTAAAAACCAGTCAGGAGCTCATCGATATAAGTCGTATAAAAAAACTTTCAGTAGTAAAACCATAAAAAATATATCCGGTTGTTACAAACTACTTTGTCGGCTTTTTCAGGTGAGAATATTTTAACAATTCTTATGCTGAAGAATCTCAGTCCGATTTTGACGGTTGATGTTCATATCCAATTTTTACATTCCAATGTATTTGAAGCGGGTTTCACGAAACGTGCTATACTTGTGATTTTGATTTTTGGTCGGAATATTTTTCTAAACAAACATTTAAATCTAATTTAGAGACCCCAGCGCCGGCTCACAGTAAGCGGAGGTATAGAATATCACAAAGTAAAGCTAACTAACTTAAAAATTCCACAAACTAACTAAACGAAATAGAACAGACAATTCCCCACTGGAAACTACGTTTTGGGTTTTTGCGTGAAGCCGGCGCTAAATTTACTTTCAAGTGCCAACTTCATATTGAATCTATCATATTATTTTTTGTTAAAAAATCGTTGTTTTTCTGGCACAGCCGGTAATTTTTAGAATCAGCATAATTTTTGTTTCGGCAGTTTGGAGCAATTACGACAAAAATTCTACATGATCGAAATCCGACAAACCAAAATCCATGATCGAATTCCTGTACGGCTACCTTAATTCCAGTTTAAATAGCACTGGATATGAAAAAGTTAAATTCCACTGAACCTTCTGAACGGTCGAAAATTGATTCCTTCTAATGCGCGGATGTAGATTTTTTACATATTATCCGTTTCATTGGAAACGCGCTTTTTAGCATTTCGAAGCGACGTATCAATAAATCCTAAGTAGCGTCGATAATTGTGTGTTACCCAAGTTTGATGTGTGCTAATTGGTTACGGTGATTATAATTATTAAGGTTGAACAGAGAATGGGTAAAAATCGAAAACGAAAAAGCAGTTTTTTCCACACTATGTGTTAGATCTTCATAAAAATCAATCAGCAGTACTGTAACAACATTCTACATAAGCTGATTGATTTTATGAAGACCTAACACACGGTGTGGAAAAAACTGCTTTTTTTGTTTTCGATTTTTGCCCATTCTTTGTCCAATATTAAAGAAAACTTGTGCTTCTGAAAATTGAAGTTTGCATTTGATATGTACACAACCTGTTTTACGCTGTACATTGATCCCATGAGATAAGCAATGCGACGAATAGCGCATGATGCTACGACAAAAAATGATCGTCGCGTCTCGTTTGGAAAAGTACGGACAATATCTACCGCCTAGTTTCACGTGTGGGCCTATTTACACCGGACCGATTGCTGTTTCCAATTGCCCTTTTTATAGTACTCTTGATTCGTATGCACACCACTTAAATTATTCTATTCGAGCGAATTAAATAAACGCAACAATGTAGTACGATAACGTGTATCACCAGCTTTACTTCAGATCATATGTGAAAAGTGCTGCAAGTTATCAATCAACAAGTCGTTGATTTATTTAAATTGTGTTTTATAGAAGATGATATAATTGTTAGAAATAAACCGTTGACGATTTGAATTGTGTTGTCTTTCGATTAAAAAATCAAAGATCTAAACTATAATGTACATAAAGCTATTTTAAATTTGAACGATTATTTATTAGGGTTTTGTGCCTATTATAGTAGTAGAACCTATTGTCACCATATATCGCACCTTTTGGTTTCGAATTAAGAATATGAGATGAAGACAATATCAAATTCTGGACAAATAGCATTGCGTAAAACTTCTTCGAAGACACCACTCTATCTATCATGCCCCATTAAAAAGTTAGATGAAACGCCGCCCTAGGGGCCGAGTTTGGAACTGCTTTGCTGCAACCACATGAAGACCTAGATACAAAGCATCAACTTTACCGAAGACACTATACTTTTAAAACATAACAAACGAGGAGTTATTAATTTATTCCACGTTTTTGCCTTTCTCATAAGAAGGAAAGGTATGCAATCATTCCCAGTATCGACCAATCTAGGCCTGGAGGGCCGAGTGTCATATACCATTCGATTCAGTTCGTCGAGATCACAAAATGTCTATGTGTATGTTTTTTTAAATAAGTTTAAAAAGCATTAAAAGCCTGGCCTGTAGTGTATGGGGCCGTTCATAAACCACGTAGACTCATAGGGGGGGGGGGGGGGGGGTGTCTAGCAAAAGTCTACGTTTGTCTACTAGGGGGAGGGGAGGGGGTTCTTTGAAAAAGTACGTAGACTTTTATTTTTTGTTATTCTTGTATTACTAATTATAAACGGCATTTAAAGAGAGTTTTTTTTTTTATTTTTTTTATCCCTTTATGGGCAGCTAGGGCCGAGAGTGGTGGCTAGGGGGTTTCATACATCCTTGACCTGACGGACAAAGCTATGGTGCCTTGAACACAGGCAACGCAGATCCAAGGCCATCATTGAAATGATAAGTTCTGCGTTTGAGATGTACTTCCCCCGGTTGCCAGACGAATACCTGCAATTATTACTTGTTGCTTTGTGTGTATGAATCTAATGTTCAGTCCTGGGTGGTGTATGCGTGGAAGGTGTGGTTTTTAGCGTTCGAGTCCAGGAGTGCATATCTGTCTGGGTTAGCGTGGGCGTTTACTAATTGTGTAATAGTGTGATCGCCAAAGGCTCGAGCATTTGAATGCTAGCGTGTCTCTAACTTTGCGTGCATAAATTCGATTTTAGATTCGTGTGGCCATTCGCATATTCACGTGTATTCTTGAACGATCGCGCGCGGACCGTGAATATGATAATTAATTTTTAGTGTATGGTAGAGGAACGTGTTGTTTGGTGAATATGCATCATTCATTGCATCATTCTTGATTGGTCCATCTGAAGGCATGAGTCGAGAGTAGAGAATTCCGAACGTAGCTGGTCTATGATCGCGCGAGTGGTGGGTTAATGCTTGAGACCGCGGTTGTAAAGTTATAGGTGCTGAAAAGTTCACTTAAGTAAGGGGGTGTTTTAATGTTGGCGAAATTGCGAGCGTAGGTGTGTGTGGATGATTGAAATTGTAATGTGAATTCGCGTTTTTGACCAGGTTTGTGTTATCGCGAAAGTTAGGGGCGTTTGTGCGCTTTGGATGTGAGTGTATATGGGAGAATATGCTATTGGTTGTGTTAGTGAGTATGAGTATGAACCTAACTTAAGTAATAGTAATAAAAGGAAAAATAACATGCCGAATGTTTCTTTTTTTAGGTCACTAACCGTGCATTGTAGAATGCCCGAAAACTCTGAACTAGGCCTCGTCGAGTCCAGTCTGTCAGTCTCGTCCTGTCGTGTCTGGGGTTTCCAGGTTACATGTATTCACCAGATGAGAGTAGCTTATGTCAGCTTACTTGTGCACTGGTTTCGTAGAATCAAGGCGATCATCGAAATGATAGATCCTACGAGTGAATGCATTTTGCCTAGTCACCTGTCAAGCATTTGTGTATTTGTGTATGTTGAGATATGTGTGGAGCCTGTAAATAATATTCTAATACGAATAATAATTTATACGTTAAAATAAGAAATTTGTTATATACTACTTGCAGTTTGTTGATCGTTCCTACTTATCTGATTCCATCAAGTATTATTCTCATACTCATCTCCATTGTTCTAAAACCTGGCGACGTCTGATGGCAGAGAAGAATCATTGTTGGCAGCAATGTTGCTCTTCTTGGATGTATGAGCTCGAGAAGGTCATCACAAGAATAAAAAGAGAAGAGTTAGTATTGTTATTGAGTATTAATAATATTCCGATTTTTTTTTCGAGAGTTGTCCTACTGGAGCTGTGGAGTTATTTGATTCAATTAAGGCGTGGACCTAGACTTCTGGGATGGAGGATAGAGACTTCCGGACGTGAACGATTCATGAATACGCGAGTGCGGGGGACTGTAGGTTCACGCTTGAGACTGCGTTTGAGTGATTACAAGTGCTGAGACGTTCATTTTATCACCGGGATGTTATAATGTCTGGAAGAGTGCGAGTATAGGTTGCGTGGATGGTCGCGAAGGGCTCCAGCATTTTTATATTTGTTTGTCGCGTGTATGTGACTTTGTGTGTATACATTCGATTTTATGTAGTTCAGTGGATATGAGCATTATATTTTTGATTGGTTCACCTGAAAGCATTGGACTTATGCCGAGAATAGGGGATTCCGGACGAAAGTGCTAAACCATTCACTTAGTCATCGGGGTGTTATACTTTTTATGAGATCGTGGGTGTGGTCGTGCGTTGATGATCGCGAAGGACTCGAGCGTTTGTATGTGGACGTTTTTGTCGCTTGTGGACACATTTTTATAAGCGTGTGGCCATTCGCATGTTCGCGTATTCTTCAATGATCGCGCGTGGACGTCTTGTCTAGTTTTATTTCTATTGGTCCAACTAAAGGCATGAATTTGGGCTGCTAGGATCAAGGGCGGAGACTTCCGGAGGTAACAAATTCATGATTGCGTGAGCTTAGGTTCTTAGGTTCCAACGTTCACCTAATCAATCGAGGTGTTTGAATATTGGCGAGATCGCGGGCGTTCGTATTTGTGACCAGGTTTGTGTTATCGCGTAGGCCACGTTTGTACGTTTGGAATGAGAGATTGTTAGTGTATATGAGAGAATAAGCAATTTGTGTTAGTGAGTGTTAGCATGGATCTAATTGAAAATATAGCAACAAAAGAAGGGTGCCTGCAGAGAGAATTGGGCCCTAAACCCACATTGTATATTATTTGACCATGGCAGTGGATAATAAAGGTCGCCAAGTTAAGTACTAAAATTGATCACAATGTAGCTTAACTAAAAAGAAATTAATCGTATCCCAAGTTTCTGTGATATAATCACTGTAATACTGCTTTGGTGGAAAAACCCCCGGACCACATCAAGGTACAGTATCATGCCGAGGGTATAAACGGCATTTAAAGAGAGTTGTATTCAAAATATCGGTCTATTCAGCTAGGTGTATTTATACAGACACTTAGAAGCTAGTACACTATTGCGGTAACTACTCACTAAGCGACCACTCAACACAGAACCCACGATTTTTTTAGGACGACCTCACACCACAGAGAACAGACATATAAGCTGGAACAAACTTTCCCGAAAAACCTGTGTAAACATTTAAATGAAAATACGTTGAGAATCACCATCGCATACAGGTTCGCATGCATGAGCCACAATTGTATCCAAGTTTGCATACAAGCTCCGTACAGCGATTGCTGGCCGATCAAAGCGCCACCAAGTGGCAAATTGCTACTTGTTGTTGTCATTTCAAAGCGACAGATTTATTTCTTACACAAGTTGAAAACTTTACTTGTATGTCAGTTCTCAGTGCTCACACGTTGTTTCTTGCGTATATTTTGATATAGTTTTGATAATACAAAATAACAGTTCTAAAGACGATCGCCCAAAATTCCTCTCGACGGAAGATTTTGACTGTAAAATCATCTAAGACACCACTAGTTAGCAGACATGCATAGACCATTAAATGCATGAACCATAAAAAGTTAAAAAATGGTCAAAGTTAAGCAATAAAACCACCATTGTAACAACAAAACACCCGATTTTTAACAATAAATGGATTGATTTTTTTTATTTATTGATTTCGGTGGTTAAATCAGTGGTGTAGTTAAACTTCTACAACAAAGTGTTTACTCGAGGTAATCAGTTTCTTTTGCAATCATTTACACTGATTTTAAAATCTTTAAACACCCGTTAAATTTTACGTCTTGACCCTACGCAACTCGTGCAAACCGGTTCTACTATATCTATCTTCGAAAATATTCGGAGTTAAGCTTTGATACTTTGCGATAATACTCTCAGGTGATATGGCTATTAATTACATAACAAAAATAAATATTTTTGAGAAGATTTAAACAGCTTCGTTCCCTTAATAAGGCAATTTAGATTATTTTATTATCTTAGTAATATTGAAATTTGTTCACGAAAAGTGAAATTTGTGTGCATGTTTGGTTTTATATTTTAGTCTAGATGATAGTACACATCGACAGTATTATTTTGTAATTGTTTCTTATAATTTAACATTTTTGAATGGCTCAAAAAGTGTTTAACAATTCCGCATTGTTGGTGTAGGTCTCACTTTGGCCAAAATTTGAACTAGTTATAGCAATATATAATAAAATTCTCAAATTTCGGTCTAAGTGGTTTATGAACGGTCCCTATAGGCACTGTGTGGAACTCACAACTCCTGTTCGTGCTTAACCACTAAAAACCCTCCTTACTCTTTTCGCCCTCTTTCCCCACGGACCCACATCAAGGTATTACTTCGTGGGGGATCGTTGTGCTTTCGTCGCAGCTCTTTCTTCTGCTTTATCTCGGAGCCACATTTGGTTCATGAAATGGCCCGATCTTTGAGCTTTGATTTGACTCTCGATTCTTCTCTTCCTTCTTGACTCCATCCATTAAGTCACCATTTAGATCTTGTCAGGGATGTTATGCACCTCAGAGCAAATAAAGAGAAGAATAACAAAAGCTCTTTGCACTTTTCATGCGAACCACCGCTCTTCTCTTTCACAATAAACCTCTTCACTCCGAAGTGGGTTGATCCCACACGTGTATTCTACTCCATGGCTGCACACCACAAAGAGTAGAAATAAAGAGGCTCTTTAGTGTGCATCTTGATCCCACTTTCTACTTACGTGCGAAAAGGCAACAAAAAACGTTTTTAAAACGTTCTTCCGATCAAACTTTGTCTGAATTGTCGTTTAATTCGCCTTCCTACCTGCTTTCCAGAGAGGGAGGCACAAAAAAGGCTCTTCAAGGTTAAAGACGCTGAATCCCTCTGGATAAAGACTCGCCATCTTTATCTTATTATTTATCAGTAAGTGTCATTCCAATCGAGTACGAGACCTGTGAGGGCTCTCTCAATCCGAAGAAAATCGTTTCGAATCCTTCTGGAACGAGGGCCATTGGCAGGTCTCGTGCTCGATTGGAATGACACTGACAGATAAATGGTAAACAAACGATTGACGTGTCGAGTCTTTATCCAGAGGGATTCAGGGTCGTTATTCAAGGACTCTTTGAACGAAATTGTGCAGCTCTTGGTGCACAGATCTTACTCTTTTTCGTTTTCAAGTTTCTCTTTGTGCGGTCGTTCTGCACATCGCAGTGTTTTTGTGCTGCTCTATTTTTAATCGGTGTATTTCGCTCTTTGTGGCACATTCGGCCCTATTCTGCGCGGCGCGTGACGTGAGATGAGTAATCTCACCTCGCTCTAAGTGACTTTTCTCACCCAATTCTGAAGAGTCACTTCGGGTGACGTGAGACGCCCATTTAATCGCAATGGAGAATCTCACCTCACTCGAGTCGACTCTCAGAATCGGGTGAAAAAAGTCACGTAAAGTGAGGTAAGTTTAGTCACCTCACGTCACACGCCGCGCAGAATGAGGCCGATTGTGTGAGCAAATAACAAGCCTGGATCATGTCCCTGTGAGCGTTTAAATGTTGGTTCCATGTGCCATTTAGCTCATGTTTCCATGGACTATGAGTCATTCATCTCCTGGCCGTATCACGATTTACTTGGATAGTCCCCAACGGTGAAGGTACACCAGAGTTACAAATAACCGAAGCTCTTTTTTGACGGCTGAAAATGAACCTGATGCGACTCGCGGTGAATAGAAAAAATATTCATTCAAATATCCATGTTATTCATTCAGTACAATTGAGTTCTACGAGATGACGACACGAATGAACTCATAATGAATAAAGTTCATATTTGACAATTCTCGGTGGTTTGTTTATTTTGTCAGTTGCATGAGTGCGAGTGCAACGGGTGCTCGTCTGTTACATTCGAACTCACGTAAGTTCCATGTAAACAAACCACCGAGAATTGTCAAACGAAGTTCATCCGGCTCATTTTGTGGGGTTATGTCGGTTGGTGTAAAACTTAATATCGTACAATATATTCATTTCACTATTTATCAAGGAAAATGTTTTCAAATGCCGGTAAAGCATATGAAACAACAATCATCATCGCTTTCATTGTGCCAGGGCCTACTTAGATGCGTTTAATTCGTTGCTGCACGGTCGCTTCGTGTAATAATCGTAGGCGAATGAAAATGTGCATGGATGAATGGGCCGTTTGTTCGTTTGACGTTTTCAGCTGCGTCACTGAATATTGAAAATGAATGCGGCTGAATATGATCAATTTTAATTCAACGAATTTGAATATTTTTAACTCTGAGTTACACTACTCCGATCAATCACGATGTGTGTATGTATGTGTTTGTGTCAAATAATGTCACTCAATTTTCTCAGAGTTGGCTGAACTTATTTGCACATATAACCAACTTAGTTTCAAATGAACGATTCAATGTATGACGCTATTGAATTTTGAGTTGATCGGACTTCTGGTTCCGAAGTTACGGGCTGAAGAGTGCGGTCATACAGCACTTTCCCATATAAACTGGTAACCCTATGTTGTCCGAATGATGTAATACACGCAGAATTTTATTTATGCATCGATAGCATACTTTTCTATCTACCTCTCGTTTCTTCTGCTGTGAATTTTATGCATTAGACCTATTCGGTCTATCCACTCATTGAATGCTTACTAGAAGTATATGTATGAAAATGCATAAAAATCACAGCAGAAGAAAAGAGACAGGAATAAAAAGTATGCTAACTATGCATATTTTTGTTTCTCAGTATCTATATTTAAATACGTTCAACATTATTTGGATTTGCTGGTCTAGAGCACTAATGACCAATCAAAGTAGCTTTGATAACATTGAACACCTGTGACGGATCTTGTTGCCCCCGGGGAACTCGCCAAGTTCCTGAGCTAAAGTCACACCTATTTCCTAGCAAACTCTTAACCGATTTTTAAAAACTTGATTTCAAATGAAAGATATAATGCTCCCATTGACTGCTATTGAATTTCATTCAGTTCTGACTGTAGGTTCCAGAGTTACAGGTTGGTTAGTGCGGTTACATTAAAATTTCTTATATAAACCGGTACAATCGTAATACCTCACAGGTTAAAAATCTGTTGAAATGAACATCAAATTACTTCGATTCGCAGGCCTGGATCACTGATGGTGAATCAAAGATTATTAGAATATATTGTCCACTATCAATAATTCTGAAAGTCCCGTGTACCGGGCATATTCCAGAACTAAAGTCACTTCGGTGATGACTGAACCAATTTGACTGAACCAACCCTTCTTCCTTTCAACCCTCCCAATAAGTTAGGTGGTTAACACTCGGTGGTTTTCAACCCAATAAATATATTGTAGAGAAGAAATAACGAAATCTGTCTAAATACTGTTGCAATAAATACTGATCCGGTCAATTACGCAGATAAGCTTTTTAAAGCAATACTCCCAAGGCCGGCTGTTTGGAGTTAAAATTGTCTTTGTTTAGAAAACATACGGTACTCTCGGTAGCCTAAACTAAACAAGATCTTTTCTTCTTTGAGTGACCGTCTATTCGAAGACTAACTAAACATCTAGATAATAAACTATGCTATACAGGTCGCATCGCTAGCTTGGAGCAAATCCTAAACCTTTTCCCCTTCTAAACCTCCAACTCCGCGACACCTATGGAAGCGTCTGATGAGTCGTCGTCTTTTCACTAAGTATGTAAAGCATCAACCCTTTCAGTATATTCTATCCTCTATCCTTGGAGATGGGGCGACCGACAATGGTGGCTATCATGCTGTTGGTTTTAATGTAAGTTGGATTGGTATGAGCTCCTACCTACCATTTCCTAAGCAGCTATAACTAAATTAGTTATTGGAGAGGCGTTTCGAATTCTTCTCATGAGAAGTGACAGGACTAAGCTTACGGCGGATTGGCGATTGGAAAAAAATAGCGTTGATGTAAAATACTTCTAACGTTTCAATATAGGGGTACTTACTTTTATCCCTGCGCACCCCTGGTGGTGCAAAGGGCCGTTGCGAAGGATCGCCATCCTGGGCGACTGCCAGCCATTGCCTTGACCTGCTGCCAGGTCAAACTTTCGTCGACTTCTTTTATTTCCATCTTGAGGCTGCGCCGCCATGAGCCTCTCGGTCTGCCTCTGCTGCGATGTCCTGCTGGGTTCCAGTCTAACACTTGCTAGCAGATTTCGTTTCCGTCCCCAGCGCAGAGTGTGGCCGACCCACCTCCACTTTCGTTCCCGAATTTCTGTCGCCATCGGCTATTTTTTTAAATACATTTTTTTAAATTTTGATTATAGAGGTTTTAACCTTTGTGTCATTCGCTTCTACTAACAAAAGATGATTTTTGCACTATCTAGTTGGAAATGTGCACAACAACTTTGTAACTAATTCCGTAGAATGTAATTACTAAAAATAACGGAAATAATGGATTTTATAAAAGCAGTAATTATCTGATCCATGATTGGTCGGTACAATTCGACCAAGCAGCGAGCGTTTTTAGTACTGCTTCTTTGTCATCGAATGAATTGCGACACACGTTTAAAAATGGAACGTAAAAATTTAAAATAAAAATAACGTATTAAAATGGAGCGGCGTAAACAAGCTTTTGCAAATTCCGTGTCAAAAAAACGTTTTATGAGAAAAAAAAAACATTCTAAATGGACATCCGAATAATCAAAATAATATTTGTATTTTTCCTTCGAAAATCTTTTTGTTAAACAGTTATGACATGTTTCCCAACCTTATGCTGTTTTTTCGGATTCCACAGCGGTATGTAGGAAAGAGAAGGAAACTAATAGCGAAGTATGATCACGCAGAACCGACCTGATCTGATCGACCCCAGCCAACATCTAGAATAATGGACTTTCACTCTCCACGGGGTATAGTGTCGCAAGTACTGCTTAAATTTAGCGACTTGACGCAATGGAAGCCAATTGAGTTCAATACGTATGCTGAGTTGTTGTCCATTATGCATCACTGTGCACACGCGTGCGGCGTGATGATAGGAAATGGTTATACAGTGATGATTCTATTTTGTCAGCGCCATGGTTTATCTGACAAAATGGGACATTTTTTCCTTTATAGAATCCATAGCAGTTGAAGTATTTTTTCTTAAGTCCTAGACATAAGCTCATAACCATTTTGTATTATTATATATTCCAATGCTTTAACGTGAAAGTCAGGTAAAATGATTTTTTCGTTCTCGGAGATTAACTCAAAAATAAAAGCGTTTTTCGAAAATCCAAGAATACTTATCTCTTCGTAATTAAATTTTCTACAACTAAGTATGCTTGGAATTTTGAAATTTTCCTTTCTGAAGCCGGGAATGTCTTTTGTAGCAAGAAAATGGCTATAACTTAGCTCTGACAGCATACATCGAAAATTGAAAAACACTGTTCGATGCGGAATTTCATGGGTAATTCCAATATATAATAATATATACAACAATTATTGCGAAAATAGTAGAAATTTTCATTTTCCGCCTCATAGTTTTGGGTATTTTTTCCGGTTTTCAATTATTCTTTTCACCTACCGCATCGCTTTGTTTCGCAGTGAATTGGTGTGCGAGATGCACGGGTGGTTCGATGGCATATTGAAAGAAAAAAATGCATGCAAACAATCCAAACAAACCGAAGCAACTTGCCAAGTACAGAAAATGATAACTATTTTGGAATTGCAAGTTACTATATTTCAGAATAGTGTTAAAGTAAAGTACAGTGTACACTTTATTTACTAAATCGTTTGTTTCACTTTCAATGCCGGTTAGGTTGATAGCAATGCGTATACATATTGTGCGCGTTTCTCATATTTCTCCTGTTTAGAAGCTCGTGTATAAGGAAAACCAGCTGAACAAATATTTGTGCTCATTTCGCTTTTTTGCTTATTGTTGGAGAGCAGGTAATATGATTTAGATTTAATTCTTCTGAAAAGTTCTATTAGTTGTAATAAATTAGAGCTGCGGTTCCTGAAGCCGTAAACAATCCGTTCACAAGCAGTGAGGTGTAAAGCAAACCGATAAAGTAAAGCAAAGTCATTTTCGATAGACTTCACAGCGCACAGAAAAAATATTTTGTAATTTTACATTGATTATCATGCACGTATTGGTAGCATGAAAATAGATGTAAAACCAAATGATTCCGCAAATACACGTGTTTTATTCAACGGATTTTGCATTCATTTTTCACGTCAATTGAAAACTAATGTATTTCTGCTTTTATATTCGGATGTGTTTGAAAAATACATGGCGTGTAAAAGCATATGAATAAAGAGATAAAACTATATATGCCTTTTGATGCTCTAAATATGTGCGTTGATTCGAATTTGATTTTCAATTAAATTTTCGATTCAAGCTATGCATGTTTACAACCATGCTTGTTTGCATGTCGTATACATTTCATCATTTTTATTATGTTGATTTCTAGTGCATAACACAATTGCAGGGCTAATGCTACTGAATATATTGTTCCAATATATTTGTTCTATTGATAGGTTCTATTCGACTTCTCGCTGTATTTGAAGAATTGTGTACAATAAGGTTCAAAGTTATACAAGCTCTTTCAATAATTTTGGGAAAGGTTTTGCGTGAAACGGGCCTGATTCTCACAAATAGGCTGCGGGCCATAGAAGAGTTTGACTCGGAATTTTCTATACTATTGTTCAAAAGTCTTCCATCACGGTCATGGTAACTGATCCCATGGTTTATTTCTTCCTCATCTTGTTGATCGTCTTGCAAATCTTCCGTACTAGGTTCTTGATAAAGTTTTCCACTGACTCTACGTGTATCTGCTTGTCGCACCCATATTTTTTGCGGCTGTCCTCAGTTCGCCATATCATATCCTATTATGACTTGTAACCACTAATAACTGACGTGCAAATCATGTTTCTAACGTGTGTAAGAGAAATAACTATCCTTTCCAAATGACAGCAGCAAGTAGCAATTTACCACTAGCCGGCGCTACGATCAGCCGGTAAAATTCCAGCAATCGGTATTTTGAATAGACCGATTATTTTTACAACCCTTCGTCGCTCGAGGTGTTTGTCTATTCTCTGTAGTAAAACTATTCGAAAATGTGTTACCGGGAATCACGTTTTCGTTATGAGAGAATGTGCACTGCAAAGTATGACATTTGTCAAATAATTAAAACCTAATATTATATTTTATTATTTTTGTTGTCGGATGCCCCGTGTAATAAAACATAATTTCATAGCCAAAATGCCTATAAGAATAATCTTCCAAAATGTATAAATGCAGTAATTTTCGAGATAATTTAAATTTTGTTGCAGTGATTTACTTTGCCGTCAGACTGATCGGCCTTCTGATCTTTATCTTCTAACAGGTAACACGACACCCTTTAGGAATATATCTAACAATTATTTGCTGACGTAATTTTAGAATCTATTCTGTTTGAAGACGACAGCAAGATTCTTCCTAATATGTTTGAAGTATTCATAACGTTTTATAAGTAGAATTGGAAAGATTTAATCTTTTTTCGATTTCCAAGAATAATTATATTTTTTAAATATAACATATAACGTTAAAGAGTATTCAGTATTTGTATAGATCTTACATATAACCACAAACAAAAGATATTTTTTAATACTTTACTAGTAACGCATACGGGGAAAGTTAGCGGTCTAGAACTACAAATGCATGTAATTTTAATAGGTTTTGCATCATCTTGAAACCATGGCGGTACTAGTTTATATGAGAAGTTATCGTTTGACTGCATTGTGCACAACGCGAACTGAACCAGGGACTCCAATCGACAAAAACATCAATGTCCTGTGTGAGCGTTATAATGTTTGTCTGAAACTAATTTTGAGAAAAAAAAAGGTTCAGCCATCTCTGATAAAATAAGTGAGTCTAAATTATACATTAGACCGGCAACAATTTAGACATTTTTTCGGAACACTGTTAAATCAAACGGTAAATGGCCTCACATACCATTTGTCAAATATGAGCTTTTTCCGAAAACTAAAGGTCGCTCACAAGAGTTTTCAAGTTTGTATGTGAGAATATATGAAATATTGGCAAAACAAACAATAAATTCAGTGAAAAATACCTGTATCATCTTATACATCCCCAGTGGCCTAGTAGTGGGGGGGTTGAGTGGCATAGTTTCCCCTCACAAAAAAGCTAAAGATATTCGTTGAGAGTCTCTTCCCGAAGCGCGATCCAACTACCTGGTTACCAACACCGTATGGTGAAGAAGAAGAAGCTAACACAGCCGAGTGGCAAACGACTAACGACGAGCTCAAAGGAGCGTCGATACAACTAAAATAAAAGTAAGCCCTCGGTCCGGATGTAATACCAAACGTGGCGCTGAAAGCGCGATCCTGGCATATCCGGACATGTTCAGGATGCGACTGCAGAAGTGTTTAGACGATGACGATTTCCCCGAAATGTGGGAGGCACAGAAGCTGGTGTGTGCTGCACAGAAGAATGAGCCAGATCCTGAAGAGCTACTTCCAGAGTAGAGTACTGCTGTACGAGACGAACGAAGTCAATGAGAGTCGGAGGGAGCGTTCCTCAGGGCTCCATTATAGGTTCAACTGTTTGGAACGGGATGTACGATGCCCGGGAAAGTGAAAATCGTGCTTGTGGCAGACGACGTATCACTAACGGCGATGAGTGAGACACTTGTAGAAGTAGAGGTGTTGGTGACGGAGACAATAGACGCGATCGAGAGCTGGATGAACGAGGTCAAGCTGCAAATCACCACAAGACGGATGTGTTGTTGGTCAGCAACTGCCAAGCGGTTCAGTGGATACAGATCACCGTCAAAGGGCATGTGATTGCATCGAAGCGTGCACTGATGCAATTGGGAGTAAGTGACCGGTTGAGCTTCAACACCACGTTGATTACATCTGCGAAAAGTCGGTTTATTATCAAGCGTTTCATCATCTATACTGCGATATGGGGTTCCTATCTGGGGTGCGACGCTGAAAACCAAGCGGGAACGCGAAAAGCTGAATACGACGTTCCGGCTGGTGGTCGAAGGAGTTGCGATTGCGTAGTGAATAATTAATTCGATGGTGACCTGGCAGCAGGAATGGGATAATACGGAGAAAGGAAAGTGGACCAACCGGCTCCTCCCAAACCTGTCGACCTGGGTCAATAGAAACCACGGACCTTCCACCTGAAACGGCTCCTGTCGGGCCACGGTTGCTTCAGGAAGTATCTTCATCGGTTCGGGTACGCAAAGTCACCATTGTGCCCGGAGTATGAGAACGTCGAGGAGACACGGTAGCATGTGGTCGTCGAATGTCCGAGGGTTGAAGCGACGTGCAGGGAGCTTCTTAAAACGGGAGGACCGGGCATCAACCCGGCAAATGTAGCTTACAGAATGACAGCGATGTAAAGACGTGAAACGCAGTCAATACAGTTATGATGTAGATTATGAGCGTCTTAGAGCGGAAACGGCGTGATGAACATCGATCAACGGTTTCGGGAGAACGATCACCGTCAGGGAACTCTCCGCAGGAATAAGCTAGACTTACCGCCGAGGACTAGTCGAGTAGACTGCAACAGAGCACCAAGTATGGGTCGTCGAAACGCCAGCGAACCGAACGCCACGCTCAATCCGTAAGCGCAAGACCGACCACGCCACCCCACCGGTTATTCCGATAGAAATATAGCGAAAAGCAAAGAAGAATCGGTATTGGGAGAACTTCTTTGGCCAGGGAACTCTCCGTCAGCGTAAGCTAGATTCACCGCTGGCGACTAGATTAAGTAGACTGCGACGGGACACCACTAGTCGCGGATAATCCGGTCACCTTTGAACCGGACGCCCTGCTTCACCAGAATCGCCGAACTGACCTCGACACCTAGCTGATTGGTTCTTCTCTCGCCGGGGAACTCTCTGTCGGAGTAGGTCAGGTCCATCGTCGGGGACTAGACCGAGTAGTTCAAGAACAAGTCGGGAATCTGAATGGCTCATCAAGAAAGTACTGCTAAATGGTACAAGAAAAATACTAAAAGGCATAAAGAAGTTGCGGTGCTAAATGGCACCGGACACAGAGCTAAAGGGCTCAAGAACTTGTTATACTGAAATCAAAGAAGAATCGGTATCGGGAGATGTTCTTTAGCAAAGGAAATCTCCGTCAGCGTACAGTCAGATTTACCGCCGGGACCTAGACTGAGTAGACTGCAACGAGACACCACAGCCGCGCCGGGGCTCCAGCAAACAGGACACCCTACTCCACCGGAATTGCCGAACTGACTTCGGCACCTGGCTGATTTGCTCGCTTTCGAACTTCTCTCGCCGGGGGAACTCTTCGTCGGAGTAGGATAGATCCATCGTCGGGGACTACACCGAGTAGTTCGCGAACAAGTCGGAAGCTCAACGAGGAAGTGGCACTAAATGGCACAAGGGGGGGCGAAGGACTCAGTAACGTAGACAGACTGAATTTTGCCGCCCAGATTGTCCTCGTAGGGAAAGAGCACTAATTCTAGACCCATAGTTAGCTTTCCTACTACCATACAGAAATTGTCACGTTGTGTGGATGGTCTAAAACTGGTAGTGTGTAGAGGATGGGTGCTGTAACCAGAGATGCGAACGGTACCGGTAATTTACTTTTTTTAGGTACATTTACATTTGCACAAGCCGTACAGCCCGCTACAGCGACGCATCACTACTGCTCTTGCCAGAGCGGTAGCCAAATCGAGTACACTTTTCCGTACAGCAGTAAAATACATTTTTGTTTTGCTGCTATAGTTTGCCCTCTCGCTTTGTACACTTTTCTCTGCATAGTCAAAGGGAGAGGCCCACACACGAAAGCGTTGATGCCGGTTGTGGCTTAAATGAACCGCATTCATTATCGTCGCTTGTGATTAAAAATATTAAAAAGTGCAAAATTAGGAAAGAGAAGCTTTACCGCTCGCGTCTGGTGGCTGTCCTGGTGGCAGTATTTTTTGTTATGTGTTGCCTCTCTTTCTCTCACATGCTTAGAATTCCTTAATTAATATTTCAAAAAAATCGGTTGGTCTTCAAAGTTAAATAACTTTGTCGGGGAACCTCTAATCAATATGCAACCTTCAACAGAGCTGTTCGTTTTAAAATAAGCTATACGACCGAAGTTTTGCGATATGCAGGGTTACTGTGGAATTTTTTATTTGATTTTAAATTTTTATTTCCGAGTTTCCATATATATTACTATAGAAACTGGAAACCTCTTGTGGGTGAATTAGAGTTATCGGAGAAAGCTCATATTTTGCACATGATTTTTGCATCCAATTACCATTTGAATTAGCAGTGTTCCCAAAAAAATCAAAATTTTTGCCAGTCTATTATACATACACTCATAAATTTTTTGATCACGACGAACCGAACCAAATGGTATATGACTCACAGCGCTCCAGGCCTGGATTATGTTGTCGATTTTCAGAGTGATTGCACAACTTTTCTATAGGAGAAAGGCAAAATGATGCAGGGAAATTCATGTGTGATCAGACTCTTCAACTCTTACCTAAGGAGCCAGAGCTCCAATCCAAATTAAATTCGATTACAATTAATAACGTTAAGAGAGAGAGAGTGGGTACGCTTGATCCCACTTTTGTTTGTGCTACTCCAAACATTGTCGTCCAGAGCACAACACAATTCATCTCCGAAAAATATTGTATAACAATTTGAAGATATTAAGCCCAGCACATAGCGAACCCTGGAAGGTTGCTTTAGGACTTCAGAGATCGCTTGATCCAGCAAGGGCCTCAAGATACTTCGTTCGCAACTGACTATTCAGTCATCGGCACGGAGATACACTTGACGGCTGCTGTTTGCAATCGCCTCCTACGACATGGGGAGCAGAAACCTAATGGATATAATATTGGCCAAGATGGCCTAAACTGCCGGTTTTCCCTCCCATAAACTGCCATTGAAAAAGAAGAAAATAAAAAAATAGCTAGCTTGCAGTACTCCTCTGTATTTGTGAAATTATGTTGTGAACACCGGAAATAAAAGTTATTAGCAATAAAATCTATAGCTTTCGTGAGCTGGCATTATATTTTCCAGCTTTCTCATTACAAAAACAATCTACAATAGTATTTTTAAGTAAAACATAATTTGGGCATCAGAGGGTTAAGGCTCATCACCGCGTACTCCCCGTGATCAATTACAATTCGAACAACTGTGTTACCGTTCTGAGGATGGCAGAAAGGAAACAAAAAAGTAGGCTGAAACGTAAACGGTAAACTGTATTTCTTTTTAATTAATTATCACAGAAAAATATCAACTGAAAAACGGTATCATTCATGAACGGTAACTAAAACCTGGAAACAATTCGAAGAAGTGGAATCCGTTACACATGATACCTGGATAAATTACATCGCGGGTAACGGTGTTATTGTGGGGAGGATGCTTGCCGAAGGACCTATCCCTATTGCTGAGGAGAATGCATCACAACCGATTGACATCATTTACGGAAAACCGATTCGAAACACAATCTTCAATACCATCACCTCCCACACTACTTTTACAGTAAACGGCAAGTTACGGCGGGTAGCCTAGAACAAAGTTTCAATAGCCTACCGATCGCCAGCGTATAGTTTAACCCGCCAAGCCGCCTTTTCATTTACTGGGCTGTACTACAAATGGTTGCCAATTTTGGGGCAGCTGTTCAGGCCATACAAACAACTGTAAAAGAAGCATCCAATAGCTCAAAATCAACTGCTATCACCAATTACGACGGATTTACGCTGGTGACCGGTAATGCTGTAGGCAAGGAAGAACATCTGATCATAGGCATCAAGATAACATTAACGGTAATGTCATTGACGTGAATAAGAGAAATTGACCCCCAAGATGCAGTAGATGAGTAGAAAAATCTTTCCACTCCGCGAAAGAAGTATGCAAAGGGGAATTGAAAGTTGCGTGGAAGAGATCCGAAGGACACTCACTAATATT
Organism: Topomyia yanbarensis; assembly: GCF_030247195.1. NCBI lineage: Eukaryota > Metazoa > Arthropoda > Insecta > Diptera > Culicidae > Topomyia > Topomyia yanbarensis. The sequence goes on along the minus strand of NC_080671.1, from coordinate 34,112,029 downwards.
TGTTTTTGTTTTATTTTATTTTCACATATGGTAACTTCTTAAAAGATCCACGGTTCCGTGATGTTACCGTATTAAGCCGTGTTATATAAACGAATTAGATAATAAAATGAAGAAAGCATTGAATTTATGCTGATTCAGCTAAATAAATGTTTTTTTTTTGTTTCAAGTGTGTCTACGTTTACGTGTTGCTGATCAAGTTCATCGCCTTCGTGTGTTTGTATATACTTGCCAAGTGTAATAAGAATGTAATAAAAATTTCCACAATTATATTGAACATAACCAGCTATCGCATCATAATTTGAATAAAAGAGAAAGGCACAAGTTTGAGAGTATATTAAATTGTGGAAACCTGTTGAAACATTTACTAGATCACTTGAAAAGTACAGGTTGGGGCAAAATTTTGGTTTCCTTAATAGATAGGTTATATAATTGCTCTGAAGATCGATTTTTTACCGAGGTCCGGATGGCCGAGTTTCATGTTACTTTCGATTCAGTTTATCGATTTCAGCAAATGTCAGTGTGTATACTGTGTATGTACTGGGTGACGATAAATAATATCTTTTCTTATAGTATGGTTTAAAAATCTTCAAACGCCTTGCCTGTGCAGTATGTGACTCACTTTTGTGTCAAACTTTAGGTCATTTAGATCATCTGTGCACTTGAGCCATTTGACTCAAAAAATCCAATTGGACAGTGACTGGCGATGAGCTGCCGAGTTATTTAGCTCCCGTCGATATCTGCTCCGATAGGTCCCTGCGATGAATTTACCCTAGTCCGACTGAGAGTTCCTCGTTGGCGGAATTTTTACCGACACCGAAGCGTGGAGGTCAGTCCGACGATTCGGTATGTAACGCAGCTTCCGGTTCGTTAACGCTTCCACCACGTACCGCTGGTACATCGACGCGGATTTAGTCTATTCCACGGGGAACCGGTAGGATGAGTTTATTCAAATTGTCAGCTCCACCCTACTAGTATCTGTGCGACTATGATTTTCTACGCTTAGAGCCGACATATCGCTTCACACTTCCCCGAATCAGGGGTACTCAAATACCACGTGCTCCGGCGTATCTTCATCACATACATACAAACACATTTTAAGACAGGAGACGGGCATAGCGTAGTTGGTAAATCGATTGGATTGTAGGCAGCTCACCTGGGTTCGGTTCCCAATCGCGCACATAGTGTTAGAAATTTTTCCAAAAGAGATTTCTCTAACCCGGAAAGAGGCGAATGACCCTAAGGTTAAATCCTCTATAATCAAAATAAAAAAAAACATTTTAAGACGTTGGGCTCAAGTTCTCAATGTGGCCAGAAAACGTCTATTACTGCTCCATCACCTAACATCACTCTTGTTTCAGTACACGCATCGATGTGATTGATATGCCTCCAGCTGTGTTTTGAACCAGCTGCAACACTTTGCAGTTGCTGCCAGCACCACCTTATTTTGTGGTTAGCTTGCTGTAACCTAAAACCATTCAGTTTTCTATCGTCTCTCTTGTAATTGTGAGAACGACGTAATCTACGAATCCAACTATTTCGACTACTATAGGCAGCTTTAGCGTTAGAACGCCATTATACATCATGTTCCAAAGTTGTAGGCCAAGTAAAGAGCCTTATTTCACTCCCGTCGTTACTCTTGTCCATTTCTGTCCCGAATGTGTGTCGTAGACCAGCACTTGGTTCTGAACAGACTACTGCACAGATGTTCGGGTAATCGCATTTTGTGCACAGATTCTGCTATATCTTCCTAGCTGACGCTGAAAAACGCGGTCTTGACGTCTATCGTTACTACGGTGCAGTAACAGCTCCTCCTCTATTTGAGCTTCTCTTCTGCTCTGTCCAGCTCGCTTCTCTGTAGATTTTATTTTCCAGATTCCAAATTATCTGTTTGACAGACCGCATTCGCGTTCCGTGCATTTCGTTATCCTGTTGAGGATAACACTTGACAAGAACTTTCCGAAAACATGCACCCGGAATATGGGTCTGAATGATGTTAAATCTCTTGGCGGTTTCCGTTGTTTAGACAGCAGCACAGGCTTTTGAAGTTTCCATCTTACTAAAATCAGCAAACTGAATAAATTGACTCGATTTGCACGTTCCCCATGTTATTAGGAGCTATAGCTCTTTACTCCAAAGGGTTAGAAACAATAACATGTTTGGGTTTAATTTCCTGTAGATTGGTTCGTCTATATATGAGGAGCAAAATATCCAGATACGCGATTGGAGTACTGCAGAGTTGTTACATATTGAGTCAAACCACGTCAAGTGGTTTTTCCACAAAATCACCGATTTTTATGTTCCTATTCAGAGATATGAAATTTCTGCGGCGCATTTCGATGATGCCCACGATAACGCACTAGCCACAGTCCACGTGCGCTCGACCAACCGGCATATTCAAATTTGCGTTGAGCACCTTGCGGTATCAATCGTTTAACACGCGGCAACTTCTATTGTATAGCACATAGCAACTTCTATTGTTTAGAACGTCGTCAGTTCTATTGTAAAAATTTAGTTTAACATGCGTTAATTGTTATCATTATTGAGGTTTTATGGTTGTAACGAGTACGATACACATACAACGTATATGATTTATAGTGCACTTATTGTAAGCTTGAATGTTTCATATTCGCATTAAACTTACAAATGTCTTTGCCAATGTGCTGTTCGAACTTTTCATTCCACCAAGTTACTGAGAATAAATTGCGACTATTGTGAAATATTTTGCCGCATTCCGCATTTATTCAGCTTATCCATAAATTGAAACTCAAACCACCTCGCAAATCGAAAACGAAAACACCGTAGGCTAACAAAATTTATATCTCTGGATAGGAATAAAAGGACAAAAATATCTTTACAAATTATTGAAGGTGAAAGTTTGCCGCGTCAGTTGACATATTTTTAATTTTTTTTTTCGGCGCCGAGAAGATAAAAATATTTTAAATTGTTTGTTAAAAATGTATGTAAAATGCAGCTATAAAAGCAAATATTCCGTAAATTTATATTTATACGATAGTGTAAACATCATTCTATAAGTGTGCAAAATTTCATTCAAGTATCTGAAGTAGTTTTTGAAATAAAAGAAATTGAAAAAAAAACAATTTTACTGTTTTCAAAAGTATAAAAACCCATAATTTAAACAAAAAAAGCAATTTTGCAAATATATTTATATCAAAAATTACTCTCCATGTCCCCTACACAAAAAAATTATTTTTCATGAAAATCGGTGATTTTGTAGAAATTTCGAGGCCCACTTGACTTGGTTTGACTCTATTAGATAATATGTAGTTCCGAATTCGAATTCATAAAAATTATACGAATAATATTCAACAGTAGCCATGTGAAGATTGAATGCTGCAATTTTGCTTGGAGAACCAATTCTTTGACACTTTTGGACTCATATCAGGCATAAATATTTTTGTTTGAGCGCAAGTTTGCAAGCTACGCCCATGACTGACAAGTTGGACAGATGGAGTTCAAGAGCAAATTTTGTTTTTATCCGTAGTTCCCAGTCTTATACGAGCGCGCAATTTGATTTTATCTGCGAGAAAATGCCCACGCATCACAACTACCTGAAAAGAACTCAGGGGCAGTCGCTGTTGATTGGTCGATACACTCTGAAAAGTGTGTGTTCAAAAGAAGTTCAGTACTTCACTTTCGTCGGTCGAGTATTCACTATTACCAGTTCCAATTGCACTGACATTTTTTTCTATAAAATGGAGATAGAATATCAAGATGTTCAGTGGAGTTATTACAAAATGCCTGTTCTACAACTTTATAGAAGACGCTTAATTTATATCTCTCTCCGTTCAAAAGTTAGTGTTTGCGCCCTCTATGTAGTCACACTTGAAACATACATTTTCTAACCAAAACATAATTCGTATTATGTACCAAAACTCTTCTGAACATACCATTGAGCTAAATCTAACCATTATTTCACAAAAATGGATAGTTCATGGGAATGGAGTATTGATACACAACCATGCACAGCTAGTCCCCATGCAAAACTGACTCAGACATAAATTCGTTAAAAGATTAATAACTTCTTTTAACTAAGCCGGATTTTCTAGCAGTCTTTAACAAAGTTGTAGACAATTAAATCATATTTCTTATTTTCACTTACAGTGATATAGGATGCATACAGTGCCACCTAGCGGCGAAAATACGAGCTAGTGGGTTTTCTCCATGTAGTTTGTCGAAAAATCCCATACAAACTTCAGGTCGTTGGTCCGGTAGCTAGACTTGCCCGATTTGCTTCAATTTCGGAGCAAGTACTCCTGGTGGGACTATAAATCGACTCCGGGGTGGGCCGATAGGGGTCATTTTTTGTCACTCTATTGCATAAGTTTCTATATTAAAATGGTTTCTGCAATATTTACGAACAACAAATCCTACAACATTTTTGTTACATTATAATTGTATAGTTAAACACATAACCTAGTTAAAAATATGAGTCTATATTTGTACTTTGAAAACAGCCACTATTACTATAGACGCTGACTAACACTAATAGTTGAACCTATACGAAAATTTATTATATTAAAAGTATAATAATTGTTTACAATTCCGTCAATCAAATTAATTTTTGACTCTAACGGATAAAATCAATTATCTATAATATCCTACATACAGATACTTCGCTGAACGAATTTATTCGTAAATCTGCTACAAATAGGTTCAACCACGGATCCGAGCATTTTCGTGCATTATAAATAGTTGGTTTCGTTCATTTCACGAACTAAAACATGGTGACTTGAACAACAATTTTTTTGTAATTTATCGTATTTAGTGTTCGCAGAAAAAATTTGTAGAATGAAAATAGATGTAAAATTAAATCATTCCACAAATACATGTACTTTTTCAACGGATTTTGATATAATTTTACACGTTGATTGAAAATTACAGTTTGATTAACTGAATGACCAATTAATTTTATTTCAATATGATTGAAAAATATGTTACCTGGAATATTATACGGATAAAAGTGCAAAATCATATGTTTTTATGCTTTATTTATGTGCATTGATTTTAATTTGATTTTTAATCATATTTTCGATTCAAGCAATATTTGTTTACAACCAAGGCGGTTTACAGGTCGTGTAAATTTCATCATTTTTTGTGCGTATATTACACGAAATTTATCGTCGAAGACGAAACTATTTCTCGTGATTGAAAAAAAAAGTCCGATCTCGAAGTCGGTTTGTATACGATACGCGGCCCTCCAGACCAGGATTAGGTTGACGATTTCCAGAGTTATTGCAAAACGTTTCTATATGAGAAAGGCAAAATGATTGTTCCGGCTTATATGGAAGTTTCATATTCATTCATATTCATATCAAACGATTCAGTCTATATTTCCGGACCAATATAACCGATCCGTGCAAAATTTTGCGGCAGTCTATGAAGGTATGTCATTTGATACGAATTTTGTGAAAATCGGCCCAACCATATTCGAGAAACTGACATGAGTTTGGTAATTTTGAGAAATGGCCTTTTTCCAGGGACTGCAATGACCTTTTATAATCGTCAATATGACCAACGAGATTTCGAGATGGAGGTGAAGGTATGACCAGGGGTGCACCAGCCATATTTTAAACCTTCTATTTCATGCTTGGTTTGTAATGTGAAAATCGGTTCAACTATCGCCGAATAGCTGGTATGGGTTTAGTTTTGGAATATGCCCGATACCTGGGACTTCCGGAATTGTCGATAGTGGACAATAACTTCAAAGAATCTTTGATTGGCCATTACTGGTCTAGATCTGCAGATCGAAGTTTGTAAAAAGTTTGTAAAAATCGGTCAATAGGTGTGACATTAACTTGCAAGTAAGCAAGTTCCCTGGGGGCACCAAGAACAGAGCTTAAAAACATTGACCTCCCAGCCTGAACTTGAAACAGAAACGAAATTCAATTCATGTCCGCCGCGATTTCCTTCGTCATTCGTTTTCCCGATACAGCGCATTCTGGTTCGGATATGTCCGGTTTCAGAAGCAAACTGAATTTTGTTTCTATGATAGCTATGAGAGGGATTATATTGAGTAAAAGTGCACCAGATATAGATTACGCAGTTCACTTAGGTTTCGGAAATGTAGAAGATGCATTTTCTGCCTTCAAACTGTCCACATAATAACAAATATTGGTTTGTTGAATTTATATTTTCCTTGCACTCGAGTGTTCGATTTTGCATGAAATTTCAAACAAGTGGAAAGTCAATGAATGAGGGAGGCGGTGAATCTGAATGTTGGTTTCGGTAAATATAAGCAGAATTAGGAAACTGATTTTAAAATTACGCAGCACTGATCAAGAAGCGTCATAAGTGGTCATTGTGATCAAAGCTACTTCGATTGGTCATTAGGGATGTAGACTCACAAAATCAAGTAATGTCGCACATATTTTAATGTGTATTACATCGTTTGGACTTCATGGTGGACTCTTTTATATGAGATTATGCTGTGTTACAGCTTTCTTCAACCCGTAACCCAGGGACCGCAATTCCGATTCAACACAACCGATCGGAAGGTTGTACCTTTCATTTGTGTAAATAGGTCCAGGCATCTATGAGAATCAAAGGTGACATTATTTGCCTCATGTACACATACATACACATACGGACATTTTCTGATCTCGTCGAACTAGGTTGAATGCTGTATTAGACTCGGCCCTCCAGGCCATTGTTAAAAACTTCAGTGTTTGGAGCGATTGCTATGATTGTAGCTTATCTACATGAGAATGGCAAAAATATCACAATCATTCTAGTACTCAATTGTTCTGAGCTCTTTAAAATAAAATCGATTTTGTTAGATTGATCTCTTACATATTAAACCTTTTTAAATTCACCTAGTGGTGCAAGTGTGCCTTTCTCATATCATCAAACTCTGATTCCATGGCTGGTCATGTTCAATAAAATTGTGGCAATGTCCATTAAATTCTTAGTACACCTTGCACCTATATACAATGGCTCGCCAGCCACGAATTTGATAAACTAAATGTCGACGCTGTAACATTTGAAACAAAAAATATCATAGTTAATTAGCCTAATCAGCATTACCGTCAAACGGGGTAACTTGCAACAGCGGAGCAACATGTTTCTGTTCCGATGGACAGCCCTAGTAACAATTCAGGCTTTACGGTAGTTTTATAGGCACTGATAAAACATAGATTGCATATGTAGCATGCTATAAAACTATAAATGTTACTTGGGAGACAACGCTAATAATAATGTTTACAATTTAGCTCCACTTCAATGGTAAGAGAATATCATTAGTATCCCTTACGTACAGATCGAGTATACAACAGTAAACGTTACTGTTAGATATATGATTGCTAACCAACTCAAATATACGCAAGATAACGATTTAACTATATAAACGATTCATGTGGGGTAACATGCAACAGTAATTTGTGTTATTACCAATTCACCTTGAGTCTGCTGACTGATACAGCGATTAAAATAATCGAATTTATATTGTCGTAAATCACATTTTGAACGTTTAAACTGTAGAACTAGAATAAGGGGCTCACTAACTTCCAAAACTCTCTTAAAGGATTCTATAACATTTTCCCGAAAACCATCTCCCAACAAATACAATTTCGAAGCGTTTTCCTTAGAAATACATTTACCAGAATACATCAATTCCCAGAAAACTAATTTCCAGAAAGTACCAAAGCCCAGAAAATTACTTGACTTAAAATTCAATTTTCTCAACTAAATTTCTAACAAACGTTTCGTTTAGATTTTATTCACTTGAATGCTTATTGTGATTACAAAAATAATGAAAATTTAAACAAAGTACACACACCTAAATATTTGAATTGTTATCATTCTTTTGATTGAGTTATTTTAAGAATTGTTCAGTTGGCACTTATATATAAATGTGGTGGTTATGTTTTCGCTAATTCTCAATGTGCTATTCAGAAAGAACTTTTCTATGGCTGAGTAGTTCTTCGGGTTCGGGGAAAGCGTTGTTTAGAGTAACAAAACGTTTCAAATGGTGAATCGGATTACAAATTCTTTGAAACAGTTACTTGAAGTAGCAAATTACGTGTTACGACCAAAATTTGGTCCACTTAAACGTTGCATTTCATTTAAACATTTATTTAAAACCCCTGCGTACCTCTTATTTTGTCATCCATAAATGACGTAGCATTTTTAGTGAGGAATTTTTAACACCCCCCTACCCCATCGTAGCATTTCGTCACAAAACTCTAAATACCCCCTGGTAATTACGTAGCTTGACGGTAACTCTCCCCCCACCCCTTGTCACCGTAAAAAATAAAAAAAAATAAAGAACGATGTTAGTTAGATGAAATGGGTAAGGTTGTCGTGACATCAGGTTAACCCATTCCCCTTTAAAAAAGCTACGTAGCATGACATGACCACCAACCCCCCTGTCGTCACACATCATCACAAAATACAAAACTCCCCCCTCCCCATATAATGTTAGGTCATTTATGGATGGTTTATAGGAGTGTGCAGAATTTTACCCCTATTCGATTTTACCGTTTGCTATTCAGTTATAAAAATGGTCTTCAAGCAAGAGGAGCAAAGTTTTGCTCGAGCATTGCGAAAATCCGACCAATTTGCACGAAATTGGGGAGATCGTAAAAGTATACATATGTATCAACAGTCACCAACGTATTAATATGTTTGAGAAATGTTTGTTGATAGCCAAAATGTGTCCAAGATCAATAAGAAATGTCTGGTTTGGCAGCCTATCCGCACCTGTTGTTTGAAAGGCATTTTGATTGCGAGGGCAACCGTCAGATAGGAATTTCTGGGGAATGAATATCTGGTTATTTGTTGAATTTGGGTAATACTTTTCTGCGAAAGGAAATATTGTTTTCCAAGAATTGGTACTTTCCAGGTAATGGTTTGTTGGAGAATAGTTCTTTCTGCGGAACAACTTCGGTGTTTTAGTTTCTTGACGAAAACTGACTTATAGAATTTCCGGTGCTCTTTCTGCATTTGTACTACAATACTTTGCCGAATTTTTATTCTGATACGACATACTTCAGCTCCATATTTCTGTATAGAAGAACCCAGAGCCAATTCGAAGGGTTTTCAATGTTCATTTGTTTACTCTTTTTGATTTGGATAGATCGAGCAAAATTGACAGACAAGTGCAGACTATTGCATACAACTCATTGTTTTTTTATTTTTTATGTATTGCCTTCAGTTTTACAGATATAAATGTATGATGCGAGAATTCGGTCATCTTACCTATTATCGTATGTGAGGACTTCCACGAAGATCCGTCCGAAAATCTCCAAAATCGTGACGACTATTTTATATTCCGATGAAACTTTACAAGTTTCACAGGCATGGAAGTCTAAACATTTTCAACAACCAATAAGATTATTTTGACTCAAGCGCAATTTTTTAAAAGGGCGTAGATGTTTCTACGTGCATTAATTTCAATTTTTTTTGTTCAGTTACTCTATTTTATACAGCAAAACAAGTTACAGGGAATGAATACTCCTTCACGAAAAACATCACACCGAAAAAAAAAATGTGTCATTTTTCACAAAACCAGAAAATTATATTAAAAATTTAAAATGCAAAAAACCCATTTTTTAAAATTTTTATATTTTGTCAACAAAAACCTAAAGAGAAAAGAAACATTTTGAATGAGATTGCAAGATGGAGAACTTTTCAGTGAAAACTTTACACATGTTTTCAAATTTCATACTAATTGCCTGTAGAAAAAAACTGTAATTTTATTACAGAATAATAATTTTTGTCATGAGCATTTTAATTTAATTTTTTTTCCTGTTTAAAAAAAATATTTTGGTGGCAAATAGTATGAATTATAAAATTTTTTTCATTTTTTCCATTTTGGAAGATTTTTGTTAAATGAATTTTGATTTAAAATGATACATAGAATTATATTCTGTAATAAAATCACAATTTTGTACGTCAATTAGGGCGAAATTTAAATACATCTATAAAGTTATTGTTTGAAAAACTTTTTATCGATAAGTTCTCCTTCATGCAATTACATTCAAAATGTTTATTTTCTCTTTAGGTTTTTGTAGACAAAATTTAAAAAATAGAAAAAATGTTTTTTTTTTTTTGAATTTAAATTTTTGATATAAATTTTCGGTTTTGTGAAAAATGACAACATTTATTTCAGTGCATATTTTTTTCTTATAGAAGTATTCATTCCCTGTAACTCGTTCTCAGCTAGGTTTGTTGTATAAAATAGGGTAATCGACAAAAAAAAATGGAAGTTATTGCACGTAGAAACGTCTACGCCCTTTTGAAAAATTACTCTTGCATCCAAATATTGGAATTACCAGGAAATGTATGGAGATTCATAAACCGAACACAGCTGTAAAGATGCGTTCGAATCATGAAATTTCAGAAATCGAATTCGTATTTTTGATGCCAAACATCTTTGAAATGTATGAAACGTCGAGATTTTATGTTATCTAAAAAAAAATGTTTGATGAAAATCGATTTTTTGGGACTTTGCCGATTTCGCACCTTTTGTCTTTCTCTTAAAAAGAAAAGCTATGCAATCAATACAAAAATCAATTTTTTAAACGAGGCCCGGAGGGCTGAGTGTCATTTACCATTCGATTCAGTTCGTCGAGATCGGAAAATGTCTGTGTGCAGATATATGTGAGTGTGTCATTTGAACTCACACAATTTTCTCAGAGATGGCTGAACCGATTTTCACAAACTTAATTTCATCTTAAAGGTATAACACTCCCAGAAGTTGCTATTGAATTTTGAGTTGGTCCGACTTCCGGTTTCGGAGTTACGGGTTGAAGATTGCGGTCACATAGCAAATTCCCATATAAACTAGTACAACTATGATGTAAAACATATTAAAGTGGGTTGCGGGTCTGAATCACTGTTGATTGATCAAGACAGCTTTGACCACATTGACCTCCGGTGGAACTCTCCAAGTTCCTAACCTAAGTAACAATTGAAGTTTTATATCACGCTGCAAGTACAATCTATATTTTATCAGTGCCTATAAAACTATCACAAAACTACATTTGTTACTAGGGTAAGCTAATATCACACCTATTTCCCAGCAAATTTTCTACCGATTTTTGCAAATTTATTTTCACATGAAAGATACAGTAACACCTTTGACAGCAGCTGAGTTTCATTCGGTTGTGACTCTTGGTTCCGAAATTACAGGTTGATTAATAAGGTTACACTGGAATTTCCCATATAAATCGTTACAATCGTAATACCTCAGAGGCTAAAAACTATTGAAGTGGTCACCAAATTACTTCGATTCACACGTCTAGGTTAATGATTGACAATCAAAAATTCTTGGAATATATTGTCCACTGTCGACGATTCCGGAAGTCCCAGATTCCTGGCATATTGCACAATTGAAGTCACTGAAGTGATGACTGAATCGATTTTCTCATACCAAGTCTCAAATGGAAGGCAAAATTTGCAGTTGAGTATTGTGTCGCCATCCCTCCGTCCTTCCCCTTGCCCTTACACCTCTCACCCTCATCACTCCTCTCCCTGTGGACCACCCTCATACGCGCATTTCCTTCGTCCACCCCATATACCGAAATAAGATGAAGGATTTCTGGCGCATCATCCACTCCCACTCTACCAACCCCCTACCCCCATCACTTCCAAACATATTCCATCAACATTTCAAAATATAATCACATGAAGATAACATTGAACTCATGCTGATTAAGCTAATTAAATATTATATTTTTTTGTTTAATGTGAGTCAGTGACTACTTTCGTGGTAGTCATGGAATACCTGCTAAGTATAATAAGAATGTAATACACATTTCCACAATTTTCTTGAACAAAACCAGCTAAGTTTGGATAAATGAGATAGGATCAATCGTACCACTAGGTGGATTAATACAGGTTTTCTTCTAAATTATTCATGTTACCCCATCATAAAAAGTTAATAATCTAATTTTTATCACTTTAAAAGCGTAAAAATTTTGTCTATTCATGGAGAAGCTTTCAATAAAAATGTTTTCATAACAACTTTCGACATATTTCTATAATTGATACTATTTGCAGTCAAAAATACAATTTTCTTTTTGAATATAATTTTAAACGCCATTTTAAATCAAAATGCCCATAACAAAATTTTTCTGAAATGTAACAGTTCTCGAAATACTTTAAATTTTGTTTAAACAAAACAATTAATTTATTTTATTACGACCTTTTCAAAAGTCATTTGCATTTTTATATCAACAACAATTGGTTTTTCAAAAGGCTTAAAAAATTTCCTGTAACTTTCTCTTTGACATCACAACGATTTTGTAAACCATTTGCAAGTTATAGGAAAACAACGAAAATATTATTCAACTATATAGTTTATGGTTGAAAAATATACTGATTGGTTTCGAATAACTTTCAAATGGTTTACAATATCGCCTTGACGTTGATGAGAAAGTTACAGGAAATATGATGCATCTTTTTTAAAACTTATTGTTGTAGATGTAGAAACGCAAATAACTTATGAAAAGGTCGAAATTAAATAAAACAACTGTGTCGTTAAAACAAAATTTTAAATATCTCGAGAACTACCACATTTTAAAAAAAATGTTTGTTATTAAAATTTTGACTTAAAATGACGTATATCATCAAATTCAGAAAGAAAATTGTATTTTTGACTGCGAATAGTATGAATGATAAAAATATGTCAAAAGTTGTAAGGAAAACTTATTTTATTGAAAACTTTATTGAAAATTTAAAACGATAAACATTAGCTTATTGACATGTTATAATGAGGTAACGTGAATAACTACAATAATTACACGAATTAATTGTTTTTGTTTGAGCAAAATTCAAAATATCTCAACAACTATCGCATTTTGAAAGAATTTGGCATTTTGATTTAAAATGACATTTAGAATTGTATTGAGCTTGGAGCTTGAGCTTGTGCGACCACCCCTGGCTGCTACTCCGTTATCGATCGGGACTAGCTGAAGTTGCACAGGGAATCAGTAGATAATTATGCTTGGAATTAGCGAAACATCTTTGAATGTGCAACTCCTGGTAATCCTAAAGTGTTTCTGATCAATACCAGCGCCGGCCAGGCCCGAACGTAGATCGCGAAAGGAAAGGGAAGGAATTGTTAGTCCGATACTTGCTTTTGCTAGAGGCCGTATATACTACTGCGCACTCCACAAGTATCACGGGAGGAGGATATTTTTGTTAGTAGAGTATAGAAGTTGGATATACTTCTTCTTTACCGACGCCAGAGAGGTGATTCCACTACCTGGACTAGATATCGATCCACCAATTTCATGGACCGGGGACCAACGGTTTTACTTCCCTTCCGAAGGAAGACGTGACCACAGATTTTTTCACCTCAGAAAAATCTCAACGACCTCAGCTGGAATTGAACCCAGGCAAATTGGAATGAGTGGCGGTCACGCTTACCACTCAACCACCGGCGCCGTCAAAAAATGACATTTAGAATTGTATTCTGTAAAAAACTAAAGTTTTGTATGTCAATTAGTTGAAACTAAAAAAACATGCATAAAGTCGTTGTTAGAAAAAAAAATTACCGATAAGATCTCCATCATGCAATAGCATTCAAAATTTTTCTTTACTCTTTAGATTTTTGTTAGCAAAATATAAAAAATTTAAAAATGGGATGTTTTTGCAATTTAAATTTTTAGTATAAATTTTTGTTTTACTGAAAACTGGCAACATTTTTTCACTGTAATTTTTTTTTCGTACAGAAGTATTCATTCCCTGTAACTCGTTCTCAGATAGCTTTGCTGTATAAAATACAGTAGTCGAATTTCTTTTTGAAATTAATGCACCTAGAAACGTCTACGCCCTATTGAAAAATTATGCACATAGAAACGTCTACGCCCTATTGAAAAATTGCTTGATTCATAAACCGAACACAACTGCAAAATGTCGTTTGAATCGACGAAGATAATATTTTGCGGTCGACTGGTTTCTCATGTCTAGAACACATTAAAATTGCTGAAGGAATCCGTATAGAACGCGTTCCATGTGTTTTCAATTATACTCAATTCCAATCGACTCCATGCTACTCCATTCCAGACAACAATGATCAACATTCTCAGTTTATTAGTTCTAGGTCATTTATAGTCACGAAATATGTATTTGTTTTAAATGTTTACTCCTATCAGCTTCTGAACCTTGGAGCGAAGTGACCATAATTCAAGATAAATCAAATACTACCGGAATATGGATATGGGTACCAAATTACCTATTTTCGTAAACCTTTATTACTTGTAGTAATAAATAGTAATGTGGGTCGAGACTTCATTCGTGTAATGTCCCGGCATATGTTCAACCGCTACACGTTCGATGAGAATGTGCGACTTATTGGGCTTGCAGAGAGTAGTCTGTGCGCTTGTGACGAGGGCTATCACGACATCGACAATTTAAATGTATTTTCTAGATTCGTTTACTTAATCCAATAATATCTCTTGATAAAATCTGAATTACAAGGTCCAAATAATATATATGGGCCATTTCGCGCGAAGTGATCTTGAAGTCGACCTTCACAGATTTAAACCAATTTTGGAGAAATTATTCATCTAGGGACAATATATAGAAATCGAAATGTTTGTGTTAATTAAATCACCCCTCGGTCCATGGGAGCTACCCCGTTTTGATAAATAGCTAAAACTCTCGATTTTCTTTTGATTATATCTCCGGTTCTATTTACTCTACAACCGTAAGATGCTTTTAGAAGGAAATCGTTCATGGAGTCTAGGAAAAATATTATTTTAGCAGCAGTACTATGCTATTTTCCAGGTAAAAATTAATAGTTTATTTTACTCGCTCTACGGATATTTCAATTTTGAAAATTCTAATTTCATCGTATTCCTCAGATCAATTCTAATATCAATATAATTAAAGTCAATCCCTAGATTCACCGCTTTGAAAGAAATCCGTTACAGGAGGTAGGATCAAATTGAAATTCAATAACAGCCAATGTGAATAATGAAACCAATATAAATGTCCACACATACCCACACACATGCATACACACAGACATTTTACGATTCGAAAAGTATATGCAACTCGGATGGTTTTGTAGCATAACCTTTATATATTGGAAAGGTAAACAAGTTGCAAAGTTCAATAAAAATTTTTTTTTTGAGATTACATCAAATCTCAACGTTTCATGGATTTTAAAGTCATTTGGCATCCAAAATACAAATTCGATTTTGAAATTTTCCCTTACTCCCCCCTTTGAGAATTTTTCATTTCAGTTTATATAAGAATTTGCTGTGTGGTCGCACTCTTCAACCCGTAATTCCGGGACCAGAAGTCCAATTAACCGAAAATCCAATAGCAGCTGATGGGAAGGTTGTACCTTTTATTTGAGACTAAGTTTGTGCAAATCGATCCAGCCATCTCTGAGAAAAAGAGGTGACATTTTTTTCCTCATACACACATGCAAACATACACACACATGCATACACACACAGACATTTTCCGATCTCGACGAACTGAGTCGAATGGCATATGACAATAGGCCCTCCGGGCCGAGATTGGGTTTGCGATTTTTAGAGCGATTGCATAACCTTTACATATGAGAAAGGCAATATTCCAGCACTGTAATCTACTTGTTTTAATATATTCAAAATGTGAAAAAATAAATTGACACTGTCAAGCTAACGCATTTGAGCCTATAAAATAAGCGAACTGATTAGGAAAAAATAATGATTCAACATTTTTAAATAGAGCATACTTCCGAAATATTTTGAGGAACTATATTGTTCGGCACAAAATTAACATCGTTTACTTTGTACCAATTAATTTTAACACATGCACAAATAGCTTGAATTAAGGTACTATCAACATTTTCCTCTTGAGAATGTGTTTTGCTATGGGAATAAAAGGAGCATCGTCTTATTCGTATTACGGCTAGTCTGACTTGAAGTGCGTCTCGTTGTACACCAAAAACGCAATACATTAGGTGTAAAGCTCTTTAGACGGTTTTGCAGCGTTATTTATTCCGTTTTTACTTGAAGCGAAACTGAGCCAGGTTCTAACCCCAGCTGCTGTCAAAATGTTCGAAATGACAGCGATTGGGGTCGCAACCTGACGCAGGTTCGTGGTCAAGCTAAAGCAGCATTAATTTATCGCCGAGAGGTCCATAAAGTTTAATTGTTATCTGAATGAAATAACCTAAAATATTCATCCTTTTTCATACATATCAAATCAATAAGTTTGAACGATATTAGAAATCGTTCTGTTCCTTTTTAACCATTATCGAAACAACTTAATCACATTTTCTGCCACAATCAACCTCCGGATTTGTGCTGCCGATAACTTTTCACCGATCAACATAAATGTAGCCGGTTTCTCTCCAGCATTCGCACTAGATTTCATTCTGGTCGCGGTAGTTCAAATTTCCTTCGCGCACATTTTTGCATAAAATGATAACATAAAAACCAATAGTTTCTTCCAAAATTCTAATCATTCTACTACATGTTTTCGAATACAGTCGTTAGGAGTATTGACACTAATGATCCGTCCTATCCCAGGTACGAAGGGTGTCTTACCGTTTGCACCACAGGATAAAGAAAATGATTCATACTTATTTATAGCCATGCTAATAATTACGTACAGTCGCAATAATTGATATGATGCAAGACTTTATCATACTATCATATTGGTTTACTTATGCTAATTAATTTGCTAACCTTCGTTTTTATGAAAGAAAGAATAAAAGCCATCATCAATAGAAACATAGCTTTACATTATGATCATCGAAAACGAGCGCTAGACCCACTGCGTACCATTTGTGTAGTGATCATGTAGGATATATGTGTCGGTTTTTCATTTTGCGCTTTGTGCGGAGGTTCGTCACCCCAACTCGGTTGATTTTTTGCGCGCGCTTTTTCGACCTGAATTTCACCTTAAACGCGTACGTATTTTCATGCGAGTTGACTAGATTTCTTTGCAATTTGTCATATGATTAGTCGCTTTATTGGATTTTTATCAAAAACTCACTAAATCTAAAAAAAATAATTTAGGGATGAAGCAACAGTCCATGATTACACGAATTTTAATAGTTTGGTTCTTATTTCAACACTGTAGGAACATCAACCCTGGTCGAATTAAACAGGCTGACAATATTGAGTCAAAAAGTTGATAAAATTAAGAGTAGACAAAATAGGATCTGACCTGTATGCTTTCAAATGTTTGAAGAATAGGTTGGTGTTACCATGAAACCAACCAAATATTTTCGAAGCTAATTGAGAAATTTCGTGCCAAATCTGTTAACAATTGGGTACGTTCGATTTTGGTGGGCCCGAAATTGAGCTGTTTTTGGGAGAGTAAATTAAAAGTAAGTATGAATAGATTCTTTTTTTTTTGTTTTGAAGCTACAAGTATTGACTTTTAAATTTTAATTTTGAAGACCAGAAGAAGTTATCGTCATTAATTAGAAACACCTCTTTCATTAATCGCTTAATCAATGGCCTTCCGTTAAGCAAGTATCACATTATCATTTTCCATCTTATTCCAATTATCGATAAAGACGGTCATCCAAAACAATGTCGCCGTCTCATACACTTGGTATATTGAACTCGACAGAGATAATATCCATCCCTGAACATTTTTCTTACACGCATTCTGAGTTGAATTACCTATAGCAAAATGAAAAACATGATAATGTAAAAAAATATAACAAACAAAATATATACCTATCATATAACTACTTTCTTCTCTTTGTCACCGCTACAGAATACGTATCTACCCGCATCATAGGAGGAACATCGCACACAAAGCACTCCTTCACTGTCTGCTCCATATATCCAATATTGGATAAACTACTCAAAGCGCGCCTCGTTCCTCAGTCATCGTTTAGCTAACATCAGCGGTGGATGTACATTGGCGGAAACAAAAAATAAACACTACACAAATTGACATAGGAATTTTTTCAAGAATTCAGAGTCAACAAACAGTTCATAAGATCAAGCAAACACGCTGAAAGTTCGTCAACCGATAGTATTGTTGAAAGTTAACCCTAGAGCGACTGGTAGTGGGAAAAATGGCGCAGCAAGTGCAACAAATTTTTAAAACTGCGCTCAAGGTCACGGGCACGGGACGATCGATGTCGACCGGCGTTATGGGACCGATTGAAGGTGAGTTGTGAAGTTGGTGTATTCCAGGAATAGTAGTTTTGCACTTTCAACTGTTTCGTGATAGTCGGAGGCACCGTCCTCCATATGGTGAATTATCAGTGCTATGTTGATACGCATGTGTCAACAACCGCAAATTGAACAACTTCCTTTATGAAATTAAGCTTATTGGTTGGAGGGGTAGTTTAATGATCGCTATCGTAAATATTCGTACCGGCTGTTTTTCGTAGAATCGAAAAAAATGCGCTAAAAATTATTTCTAGGATTCCTCAAGGAGAAATATTTTGGTAGAAACCAATGTTTCTCCATTGAGTAAAACCATTTTTGCGCACGAAGGGGATAAAACCTATAACTAAATCAGTTATGTATTTTGCATTTCGCTTTCATCTCACCAGAATCCGAGACTAACATAGTGACAGGACTAAGCTAGCGTTGTATTGACTCTAGCTCCAAAGAAGAAAATACGATTTATGTTGTAATGAGGAGAGCAGGCGGGGGACAAGTATTACTGTTTTAGTATCTGTAGATCCACATAGAAATGGTTGATTGATGGAGTTAAAAACCGTTGTGTTTCTCTTCTGTGCCGTCATCCTCCCATTTCCAAGACAAGCTCTCAGTGATTCTAATGTTCGTGATTCGCGGTTCTCCATAAGATTTGATTTTAGCGAAATACAATAGGAATAGGGAAAACTACAGCTATGACCCATAAAGCCCTGAAAAATATATCTTCAAATCTCCTGCAATAACCGCCTCAATTTTATGAAGTTCCAAGATATCACACCAAACTCGCGCAATATTTTGAAATTTTCTGGAATATTGGGAAGCAGAAGCAAGCAGAAAAACCATTTTCACCTCAGTCTCCTTCTTGAAAAATCGCTTTTTTGTCGGAAGGTGCTAGTTCAGTCAATTTGAACGAGCTGCAACGGACTCCGGGCCTCACCTGCCGGTGGGAAGAAAGAACCAATGTTAGTTCAGTCAATCAATAACGAGCTGCAACGGACACCAGGACTCACCGGCCGGTGGGGTGAAGGATCAATCTTCTTTGAAATTCGGAAGATTCACAAATCCACTTCACTTTACAAATTCTTTTATTTAAATCACGCGTTGCCCAACGCTAGTTCTAATTTCCAATGAATTTTTTTTTCATTGCTGTTACGCTACGCCTACTCTTTTTCCTACTCTTTTTTAATTTGCAAGATATGAATTTACTCCATCAACAGAAGGCTCTACCGAATTTGACGAAATAATTAACATAATTTTAAGAAATCCATCACCTCTGTCAATTCCTATTTTTACGGTGATCTGTTCCTTAAGCAAATTACGTTTGCTGATAATAACGTCAACCATTTAGACGTCATTGCAACAACCGGTTTTAAGGCGATTCCTTGCCTATTTTCTCATTTTCGAAGTGGATATCGAACGGCAAATGCGCAACAGAGAAGAACGTTTGGATCAACAGCAGTGTCCATATCTGGAATGATACTACTAAGTTTGATTGTGTTCCTTGTACTTAAATTGCTTTCTTTTTCTATCAAGTATAATAAATCACCAAACGTTAAACGAGGATTCTTTTGAGCGCAACTAAGATTCAACAAACAATTCGTAGGACGTCCATGAACATTAAGGAGCGCAATGCTTCCATCTATATCCTTTTCGCGATTTCTCAGATAATCTGTATTCTTTTTATTGCTTTGTAGTACTCGAAATACATTGCGCTTCGCTGTTGCAGTATAACGATGAGTTTTACCTTGTCCTAAGGAAATAAATAATTTATTGTTAAACGTTTAGATATAATTTGGAGCCCAACCACATTTTTTATCGAGAAGCTCTCATTTTCAAAGACTGCAAATGAACATCGTAGATTTTCGTTGGATAGTACCAACTTTTCTGCTATCGCAGAGACAGATCGAATTCCGGAAAGGGATTTGCCGTGGTGACGATAGACTTGAAGAACGCGTTCAAAAGCTGCGGGTTTCGGACTACCTGTGCAAGATTTTGAAAAGTTACTTTCAGAACCGAGTGCTGGTCTTCAAGACAACCATGGGACAGAGATCGATTAGGGCCACGGCGGAAGTACCTCAGGGCTTAGACTCGGACCAACACTCTGGAATATGATGTACAACGGAGTGTTAACACCGGAACTGCCAAAGCTAGTTGAGATCGTCGGCTTTGGAGATGACGTTATCCTGTCGATAACCAGCGAGACTCTGGAGGAAGTTGGGATGTTGACGGCAGAGACTTTTTTTTCCATTTTTATGTATGTAGTCACATTTTCTTTTTTACATTTTAACATTCAATTAGCTAGAGATTACTGGGTAGGGAAAGCTATGAAAATTTAAAGCCATAATACTCATGTGAGAGCAGGGATGTATACGGATCAGAAAACTAGAAGAAGCAGGGTCATTAGAAACAGGCCTAATATTCTACAGGCTAGTTTTTTGTCTTCTGTTGGTAGGCGTCGAGCTTAGGCAGCATAATTTCGACTCACTCAAGTATACCAACATGACAGACTTACCGTGTCGTACCGTGTATTTTTACTGATACTAAAGACCTCGAAAATATGAAAAAATAATGATTACAGCATGTTTTATGCCATATTTTTTTTTATATTCTCTTGGTCGGTGTGACTTGACCAGAAAAACTTTTATAACTTTCGAAAAAGTAAAATCCTATTTTTTAATTTGAAAACCTCAGCTAAATTTTGATGCCATGAAAGTTCATTTGCATCACTCCAGCACTAGGCGACGATTTGCAAAACTCTACGTTTTTCCATCCTTTTCACGGTAGGGGTAATTCGGACCTCCCTACGGGGTAATTCAGACCGTCATTTTCTTTTAAATTTTTTTTTTGCAACGGAACTATGTTTATCTATGAAATATTAGATATTAGAAATCTATTAGAGAAACTCCTTAAAAAGCAAAAAAAATGCGTTGCGAAAACTTAATGTGGTTAGTCACAGCTATCGATTGGATCCACATGTATTTTGTTTGCTGTAGTGTGTGCAATCGTGTGCGTGGCCGCAATCCGCTGAACGGTGGTTGATGGAATAGGGGTCCGAATAACCCCGTACGCTCATTTCACACAAAAGTTGTGAGCATCTTGAAAATATTTGTGTTTTTACCCAAACAAAAATCATTCCATAAAATATGTGCCTCAAGCTTTCCAAAACATCAACCTGGTATTCTTTTCACTTTTATTTGTTGCTTTTATCACGGTTTTTGCATTATAATGATTTTTGTTTTGAGGATGGCAAAAGAATTAAACACGTTGTATCTCCTTTCTAAAAAACTGAAGAATGAAATTAAACTGTCAAAATTAATATTTTAGAACAGCGGTTCCACAAATATGTACGATATTCAGAAAGTCTTACGATTTTCTGAGAGATCGAGGGGGTCCGAATTACCCCCACGGCCTTATTAGCCCCGGATCCCCCTATATTCGGCGTGACAATCGACGAGATGTGGCACTACGAACATACCTGGAACGCTGTCAACAGAGAAGTGGCGTAGATACTCTCCGAGCCGCAGAGGAAGTGGTGAAGGGATCAAAAAAGTAGCGCAGCTGTGAAACAACAAATCGGGTTCAAGAGAAATTTAGTTGCCGGGGAACTCTCCATCGGAGTAGACTAGATCCACCACTGGGGGAAGAGTTGAGTGATACGCGTCGTCAGGACACCAGTGAACCCGCCGTCAGGCTCCACTGGAATCACCGGACCGGCTTTGGCACGCTACCGTTTAGCTCGAGAAGGAAATTGTATAAAAGCAGAAGAATCGGTTGTGGGAGAATTTTCACTGCTGGGGAATCTTCGTCAGTGTAATCTAAATCCATCAACGGGGTGGAATGAGACGAAGTACAGGTTTCGGATCATCGGGGTGTCAACGTACTGGAAACCACGCCCATCACAATCTCTGAACCGACATCGACATCCTGTCGGTTTACCGGTTTACCCGTGGTAGAATAAATAGAATAACTGCATCGCAAGCCGTCGAATTGTCGTCAGGATACTGTCTCCATCGAAGCGAGTACAGCGAATAAGCGGCATCCATTAGAAACTAGCATAAAGGATGTGCATGAGTATGGCCCAGTTAGAGATTGAGAGCTGTCACGGCTGCTTCAGGAAATATCTTCATCAGTTCGGTTTCGCACCTTCACCCTACTGTCTGGTGTGCGAGGGTGTGGAAAAAATGCCGGAACACGTGGTCCTCGACTGCCCCAGATTCGGGGTCCGTCGATGGGAACTAAGTCGAGTAGATCGCTAAAGGCTTACGATCACGAGAATCGATATTAGAAGAAATCCATCGCCGGGAAATTCCCAGTCGGAGTAGACTAGATGCACTGGCGGGGAATTCACAGTCGGAGTAAGGTAGATTCACCACCAGTTACTATCCGATTATATCAAGCAAAGTTAAGAGCCAATTGGCTAACGAAATGGATATCTCTGCCACCGGACTATCCGAGTAGATCGTGATAAAGCTGGGTACTGGCTGATGGCTTACGGAAACCGGAGATAATAATAATAATTGATAAGCCCATTTCAGCACAAAATTGGCGCTAATTAGCCACTAAAATCCAAAAAGTCACACGTCTTACGTGAACGGCAAACAAACTATGCAAAATTCCCAAACGGGAAAAATTTTGGAAAAGCCCAAATTTTTGTGCATAAGGACACAAGACCTAATATAATTATAACTAGCGCCTGGTGTCGGATTGGACTTATCTAACTAGCGTTAGGTTGGTGTTAGTTACTGACGAGGAGAATTCGAAACGCCAAAAAACCATACATTATGTTAGGGTACACAAAAATTCGGTCTTATCCAAAAAAAATCCCGTTTGGGATTTTGTATGATAATTTACCGCTGGGGAATATTCGAATGGAGTGGCTCAACGGTGGAGCCATTCAATGGATCAAGTAAGGCTCAGAGTTAACTGCGGAAAACTCGTAAAAAAACAAAAAGATGCGATGAGAGTGCAACGAACCCTTCCCCCACACCCTACGAAGTAATAATTAGATGTAGTTTCGTTGTGAAAAAGGAGTGTTTTTAGTGGTTAGGCACGACAGTCAATTTCACACATTGCCAACTACAGGCCAGGCTTTCGAAGCTTTTTTAAACTTTGCTATAAAAACATATAAAAAGGGTCCAAATTATGTAGGGGTCCAAATCAGGATGGTTACCCTAGTCATTGCTACGATCAGCCAGCAGACCTCCACCATTCGCTTAATTTGTTTTAGCTTGCGTGCTTTTCCTATCTAACCATCCATAGTATTCTTTACCTCTAACTTAACTCTACAACAGTAGCTCACCGTTCTCTCCTACATTCATTTCAGGCAACTTCCCATCGAAACGCGGCCAAGGTCTGCACGTCTCTGTTCAGCGTGACTACCCAGTGGCTGCCGTCTTGCCCATACCGGACAACATTGACCCGGCCGAGACCACTCGTTTTTCCCCGCAACGTGCCCGGGACATCAACTCGTCGGCCATTATCACGCATCAATCGTCTTTCGTTGCCAACCATATCGATGTGACCGTGGACAACTCGCATGCGTCAGTCAATCGTGCCGATCCCCACATCCAGTCGTACGATTGTCGCGGTGCCGTCAACCTAAATTCCGCCATGCAGAGTAACGTTCCGAGTCCATTCGGTGGAATGCACAAATTTTCCCATCTCAACATGCCGGGTGGAGGTTGGGCTCAGGAAGGGAAATATCTAGCCCAAGACCTGCATTCATCTCACTACACCAACTTGCGCCAGGAGGTGCGCTCCAACTGGTCTAGTTACGAGGATAAACCACAGAAAGGTACTTTAGGATTGCTAGAACGATATTATAGCAGGTTACTTCAGCAGACTAACAATGTACATAGTAAAAGTTGCATAAGGAAATTTTCGCTCAATAACAATACATTGGCCACAAAAGAGGCGCCGAATGCTAAACAAATGACTGAGGAACGGGCATCTGCTGAGACACAGTCAGATGCGACACCAATGACGCGCAGGGAGCGACTTAAAAAAGCTATCAAGGAGTATGGTTCCACCGTGATTGTGTTTCACGTTGGAATCAGTCTGGCATCCTTGGGTGCTTGTTACGTTTTGGTGTCTAGGTTTGTAACTGAAGAAGATAGTGTGGTGTGCCGTTAGCTAACATATTAATATCAATTCAACATCACAACAAATCAAAATCTGTGCAATTTCAAATGTTGAATTTTTTCATTACAGCGGAATAGACATGGTGACACTGTTGGAACGTGTTGGTTTGGCCAACTCGGTACTCGCCAATAAAGCCGGTGCCGGCGCAGGGACGTTCGTGATCGCCTACGCAATCCACAAGGTATTTGCACCGGTTAGAATAAGCATAACTCTCGGCGCAACGCCTCTTATAGTTAGGTATCTACGAAAGCGCGGTGTTTTGAAGTCACCACCACCTGCTAGTGGAACAAGATGAATTGTGTTTGTGTAGAAATTTAGGCATCAATTGGCAAACGGTTATGACTCTATTATTATTTTTTTGTGATGGGAAATAAAATATACAAATAGATCATTTTATAGTAACAAAACGTGTTGTGTCGTGCTTCCGACAATCCATGTGCCCTAATTCATCTTAGTCCCTCTATTCATCCTATCCATTGAAACACATTAGTTAGACTAGTGTCTGCTACCTCTATTCATTTATTTCAAGTCGTCAATCAGATGTAGACCGGTCTCTTACAGATTACTGTAAGAGACCGGTCTACCCTAGCTAAAATTTTGATTTACTTTAAACTACTGCTTAAGTTTTGTTTTTGACATAGTAAAGTTAATGGTTTCACAATGCTTGTTGTAAATATTCATCTTTAGTTTAAAGGGCCGAACTTGGCATAATTAGTACGATGGCGAATTGTACAAAATATGCTGCGGTTACGTAGTTATCGAGAAGGGGCATATAAATTTCACGACGATCTTTCAAAGTTTGAATGTCGAGTAGAATGCACCGTGCTTCATAAGATGGCAAATGTAGTCCAACCAAGTTTACGAAGTGCGAACATCAAAAACTGCTTTTGTACTGATTCGATCCGGTTTGCATGCGTTGCTAAAAATGGTATGAAATCAAGACCATATGTGAACTTTTACGTCCGGGGAAAGACTATTCATAATGCATTCAGCAGCATAATAAACCTTTTCGTAAGTCGTTTTTCGAGTAAAATTTGGAGGAAAATACACCGAAGCGAAAACGTAAGTTTCATCTTTAACATGAACTTTTACCCACACACATCCCTAAAGACATTGTAATTTTTTTTTTATCCCTTTGTGGGCAGCTAGGGCCAAGGGTGGTGGCTAGCGGGTTTCATACATCCTTGACCTGACGGACAAAGCTATGGTGCCTTGAACACAGGCAACGCAGATCCAAGGCCATCATTGAAACGATAAGTTCTGCGTTTGAGATGTACTTCCCCCGGTTGCCAGACGAATACCTGTAATTATTACTTGTTGCTTTGTATGTATGAATCTAATGTTCAGTCCTGGGTGGTGTATGCGTGGAAGGTGTGGTTTTTAGCGTTCGAGTCCAGGAGTGCATATCTGTCTGGGTTAGCGTGGGCGTTTACTAATTGTGTAATAGTGTGATCGCTAAAGGCTCGAGCATATGAATGCCAGCGTGTCTCCAACTTTGCGTGCATAAATCCGGTTTTAGATCCGTGTTGCCATTCGCACATTCACGTGTATTCTCGAACGATCGCGCGCGGACCGTGAATCTAATAATTAATTTTCAGTGTTACCATACACTGAAAATGAAACGTGTTGTCTAGTGAATATGAGCATCATTCCCGATCGGTCCAACTGAAGGCATGAGTCTAGGCTGATCGAGAGTAGAGAATTCCGAACGTAGGCGGTCTATGATCGCGCGAGCGGTGGGTTAATGCTGTTGTAAAGTTATAGGTGCTGAAAAGTTCACTTAAGTAAAGGGGTGTTGGCGAAATTGCGAGCGTAGGTGTGTGTGGATGATTGAAATTGTAAGTTCGCGTTTTTGACCAGGTTTGTGTTATCGCGAAAGCTAGGGGCGTTTGCACGTTTTGGATGTGAATGTATATGGGAGAATATGCAATTGACTGTGCTAGTGAATATCAGTATGAACCCAACTCAAGATACAGTAATAAAAGGAAAAATAACGTGCCGAATGCTTCTTTTTTTAGGTCAATAACCGTGCATTGAAGAATGCTCAAAAACTCTGAACTAGGCCCCGTCGAGTCCAGTCTGTCCGTCTCGTCCTGTCGTGTCTGGAGTTTCCAGGTTACATGCATTCACCAGATGAGACTAGCTTATGTCAGCTTACTTGTGCACTCTTTTCGTAGAATCGAGGCGATCATCGAAATGATAGATCCTACGAGTGAATGCACTTGGCCCAGTCACCTGTCAAGCATTTGTGTATTTGTGTGTGTTGTGATATGTGTGGAGCCTGTAAATAATATTTTAATACGAATATTTTATACTTCAAAACAAGAAATGTGTAATATACTACTTGCAGTTTGTTGATCGTTCCTACTTATCTGATACCTTCGAGTATGAGAATACATATCCATTGTTCTAAAACCTGGCGACGTCCGATGGCAGAGAAGAATCATTGTTGGCAGCAATGTTGCTCTTCTCGGATGTATGAGCTCAAAAAGGTCATCACAAGAAAATAACGCATGAGACCGAAAATAAATAAAAAAAATAAAATAAAGGGAAGAGTTAGTATTGTTATTGAGTATTAATAATATGCCGATTTTTTTCGAGAGTTGTCCTACTGGAACTGTAGAGCTAATTGATTTAATTAAGGCATGGGCCTAGACTTCTGGAATCGGGGATAGAGACTTCCGGACGCGAACGATTCATGAATACGCGAGTGCGGGGGACTGTAGGCTCACGCTTGAGACTGCGTTTGAGTGATTACAAGTGCCGACACGTTCATATTATCACCGGGATGTTATAATGTCTGGAAGAGCGCGAGTATAGGTTGCGTGGATGGTCGCGAAGGGCTCAAGCATTTTGATATTTTTTTTGTCGCGTGTATGTGACTTTGCATTCGATTTTTATGTAGTTTCGCGCGAACACGGGCATTTGGAGGTTCACTCTCGAGACCGGGATTGTTAATTTATAAGTGCTAAACCATTCACTAAGTCACCAGGGTGTTATACTTTTTACGAGATCGTGGGTGTAGTCGTGCGTGGATGATCGAGAAGGACTCGAGCGTTTGTATGTGGACGTTTTTGTCGCGTGTGCTAGTATGTAACTTCGCGTGGACACATTATTTTTATAAGCGTGTGGCCATTCGCATGTTCGCGTATTCTTCAACGATCGCACATGGACGTCTTGTCTAGTTTTTATTTCTATTGGTCCAACTAAAGGCATGAATTTGGGCTGCTATGATCAAGGGCGGAGACTTCCGGACGTGACCGATTCATGATTGCGCGAGCTTAGGTTCTTAGGTTCCAACGTTCACCTAATCAATAGGGGTGTTTGAATATTGGCGAGATCGCGGGCGTTCGTATTTGTGACCAGGTTTGTGTTATCGCGTACGCCACGTTTGTACGTTTGGAATGAGGTGCCTGCAGAGAGAATTGGGCCCTAAACCCACATTGTATATTATTTGACCATGGCAGTGGATAATAAAGGTCGCCAAGTTAAGTACTAAAATTGATCACAATGTAGCTTAACTAAAAAGAAAATAATCGTATCCCAAGTTTATGTGATATAATCACTGTAATACTGCTTTGGTGGAAAAGCCCCCGGACCACATCAAGGTACAGTATCATGCCGAGGGACATCCCTAAAGACATTGTAATTGCTTCCGAAAACTTCTTCACTTCTGTTTCGTCCCAACTAGTCTCAGTTTTACGGAATAATATTTTCTCATTCATCTTAGCTGCACTTTTCATGCGATAGAAATTTTTGACTGAGATTCTCTTGGGGAAGTGTTATATGAATGGAAATTAATTAGACCTAGTTCTACCTCTTCTTCGTCTTGAAGCACAATATGATTTGTCAATTTATTACTATCTTGCTCTAATGAGTGCGTCGATTGCGGCAAAAACACTGACAGGCACCGATTCCGGTGGGGTACATCGGTATGGCAGCAGCTGTTCGATGTGAAGTGGTAGGTTGGTCGGCAGGGTACGGGTTTAAAACGTCGCCTCTGTGGAATGCAATGGTAGGTCTAAACGAAGTTGAAGGTGGCCTCGAAAAACGTTTCTTTGCCTCAGTCAGTAACTCTCTATCCAAGGAAAGATTGTCGATGTCGTGGCGTTTATTGTCATGGTACGCAAATCTGCTGTGGTTGTAATAACATCCGTTATTTTCGTCGAATATTGTGTGGCGCTTGTGACCGTGATTATTGCGACGCTTGGTATTATTGTTACTGTTACGGGTGGTGTTGTGGTGGTGCATTAGCTTTTTGTGCTGCATTCTGCGTTGATTGAGACGACGCCATTTACGTGCGTCGTATTCGGACCAATCAATCTTCCATACCTTAGAGTTGCCAAGAAAACACTAGCCTGAGTTACTGTGGCAACGACATCAGTTTTGTTGGTAGTAGCCAGTTCATTCCACAACTCCGAAGTTTTGACTATGTGTACAACCGCGTTATTATGATTAGCCGCAGCTGTTTCAATTTCGCCTTTCAACTCGTTTAAGAGCATTTTGATACACTCGAATCCATCTCGGACATTGAAGTTACTGAATATGGATGCGAGTTTGTGATTCGACTTTATAACTAGCTTGTTGAGGTTGATGGCTTCCTGTTGTCTGTACAGTTTACCGAAATTGAACTCTATCACGAGACGCTTCGGGCACTCGTAGCATATTGGCAGCATGAATGCTAGTATTCTTTGCTCCTGATTCCTCTGCCATTTTGGCCCAGTATTTGCTTCGGCTCTTGTCGTTTGCGCACCTTCACCTACAGGGATTTTTCGATCCTTTCTTTGCGTATCAGTTCGTAGGCCGCAGTTCTCTTCACGACCCTTCAGCAATCTGTGCAGAAATTGTCGTTCTGATTCTGCACCAGGTGTTCCCATCGGACCTTACGATGCTGTCGGGGAAATACCCGATGTAAAATGTTTGTTTTGGAATCTGCGACGCATCAACGGCTTCCAATGAAGCGCCTTCCTAGGTCTTGATCGCAGCGTGTACTTGCTAAACTTGGGTCTCGTATTGTTTGAGCTCTGCTCCATGATGCTATTGATCAGCGCGTATCGAGTGGCATTCAGCTGTTCATAGCTGAGGGTATTCGCAGTGTGCCCAACCGGAATGATGGCCATCGAGTACGACCAGGCCATTTCGTTGAAGGATGGGCGCTGCTCAGTTTTTAGTGTCTGTATAGGATCCTGACCCTTGATCTTGTTCAGTTGCGGCTCCTTCCTGCACCCACTATTGTTCAGCGACTCCGTGTCTGTCGAACGCTGTCGCTTGGATGGTGCCTCCCTATTAGAATCTTTGCCTAGCGCTTCAACGGGTTTGTAGCCGTTTCTCAGCAGCCACCCATAGCGTTTCATCGCCGCTCCGCTTAAGTGACGAGCGCTTCCTGTTGCTATTGTTTTATTCTCGGAGCCCTTCGACCCTTTGGTTACCCTACCGGGCTGGTCTGTGTCCTCCCTGGTCACTACCCGATCCTCGAATCTACCTCGAGAGTTGAAAATGGATGAAATACAGGACACATAATCCTCCAGTGAGCCACTATTCAGCAGCTCTGCAAGTTTAATTTCCGTGTAATCCTTCTCTTCTTCCACCTTCATCGCCGCAATCTCATCCAAACTCATGTTTACAGTGTTCTTAGTGTTTTCCGTTTTGTTCCAGCGAATAGCTAGGAAAAGAAAGTCAACTTTGTCATAGCCCCGCTTGACAAGGTAAAGGCAAAAATACTCACGTGAAGGCATGAGATAAGAAACTTGTGAGTACGGTGATATTTCACCATTTGACGGCACAGCTGTTGTTAGTCGCCTCTTACGACATGGGAAACAGAAACCCAGTGGGTTCATTAGTGAAATACTGCGAGAGATTTCAGCCACCACCTGATACCACACGGCTGACCATCGATCCTTTCCAACATACTTCCTGCATCCGAAAGTATACGCTATAGTGCTTCCGATGAAGTTAAGAGACCTACAGTTCCACGTCCCGAGTTTCCAATCGGTAGTCCTTATT
Organism: Topomyia yanbarensis; assembly: GCF_030247195.1. Lineage (NCBI taxonomy): Eukaryota > Metazoa > Arthropoda > Insecta > Diptera > Culicidae > Topomyia > Topomyia yanbarensis. The sequence continues at coordinate 34,081,784 of NC_080671.1, read as the reverse complement.
CTTTGCCATGGTCTGCACCGCTTGTGCCGGTCCGTATAATCTCGTTGATTGTTCGTTGTTTAGTTTTTTATGGTTGGCTTACAAGGCCTGACACCAACCACCTAAATTTCCGGGGAAGTTTAGCTTAGAGTCCCTCGTTGGCACTCGGACGATGATCACCCTCCCCTAACATGGGGAAGAGACGCTGTTGTGGGCCGCTCCTAACATTGAGAACAGACACTCCGCTGCAGGTTTGCCGAAGCTGTCTCTCTGTCTGCGTACGACCATAATTTCCACCAGTGGTTGGTTACCCGATCTCCATTATATATGCTCATACCCGGCCAGTACCGCGGGGAGGTAGGGGTAGGAGTTGCATGGGCGTAAGCTAAGGACCACAACTAGTGAGGTGTATTTTATTCATTCAGTTACGCAATACTCAGCCATTACAAACCTAATACGTAGTGGTTATCGCTAGGTACATCTGTCTTGTACCTTTCGTTTATTAAAGCTGAGAACAGACAGTGGCCATCCCGTTGCATCAGCCTCACCAGAACGGCACCGCTTTCTAATTTTACAACTTCCATTATATTATGTTCACTCCAGTCAGTCTCACGTATCGTCTTGAGTTATTCATTTCGATGTTAGCTTGTGTCGATGGGATATTGGAAAATAGAAACCGAAAACAATAATTACTAAAGTGGAATTTGATAGGTGGTGCTAGCTCCAATTGAGGCTACAGATTCGTACTAGATTGAATATATGTTGTCAGACTGCCAGAATCATGTGTGCGTTAACTTTCCAAATCCCACTGACTGGCAGTGGTATCATGAAAAAAAAAGTTTCCTGCGTATGGGCTGGTTCCCGCATGTAAGCAACTCGATTTCGGGACGTAGGTGTTTGCTCTGCTGATTTTTCAATGACCCATTTCAGAATTGTAGAGTCCCAGCCGGTACATTCCGAGGTCATTTGCCCGTCGGCAAGCGCCGCTCAACTATAATACGATTATAAAATTTATATCAGTATTGTCATCAAACTTTCGATTCCTTGTATTAATAATTGCGCGTGGAACTAACGCGTTTTGGTGTCTTAGAAAATTTAAATTCATTGCTTTCAAGACTTACCTTTTTATTTACTTTATACATACCGTCATTTACGTCATTGGAGTGTCCGTTGCGAGTGGGACAACTTTCCCGATACTCCACAAATGGACATGTGAACCGTATCTCAATTATTTGAATCTGCGACAGCATGCAAGTTGGATGATTAAGAAGAATGCTGCAAAGATCCCAGCAAACTATGGAGCGAGATTTTTGCAGTAGTCATGTTGTAGCGGACTCATTTCAAGTCGGAAAATGTTTCATCTGCCCAGAATGATGCTTGACCACCAGTGTGCAAATCGATGAAAACGCAGCTGGATCAATAAATTGACGATGTGGGGATTCGCTACGACGTTCCGCCAATAACTGCAGAGTTTCATGCTTTCACTTCAGGCCTCTCGTTCTAGACGCAGAACTAACGGATCTTTAACCTCTGTCGCCGCTTACAACACCACCAAAAAAAAAAATATTCTTCACCAATTCTTACTCTATTACAATATGGGCAATATACAAGAGCAAAAACGTCAAACAAAAAAAAAGTCCGCTCGTACACACCGCTTACTTCGATCTCCGCTAGCGACTGCCAGAACCATTCTACAACCTCTATGCATAAAAATTGTAGGCCGAAGCTCGCCACTAAGCGGTCAACTCTTTTTACTGTCCACAAGGTAGTGATATAAAGTATAGGAACTATTTGCCTAATTTTAATTTACCGCATTTCACTTATTAATCTTCTTCGTCTTCTACTTCTTCGTCCGACTGTTCGTCACTCCCAGCCTTTATTACCTGTTCCTCCACCACATCTATCAAATAGTCGTTCTCCACATTTTCGACTTCCACCAGTTCAAAGGCATATTCCGGTTCCTTCATCTCCTCATCATCTTTTTCGTGAGATGCCAGGTGTTTCGTCAAAAAGTTATTCTGTATGAATCCTTTGTCGCAGATATGACACACGTACGGTCGTTCGCCCGTGTGCGTTCGCTCATGAATTGTCAACTGCCGTTTCCGAATGAAAGCTGCCGGGCACTTGGCACACTTATGTGGCCGCACCTTCGTGTGGGCAGCCATTTCATGGCGCTGGCGGTCAGTTGTGTGACTGTATCGGTTCTCGCAATAGCGGCACTGGTACGGTTTTTCACCGGTGTGATATCGGATGTGCAATACTAGCGATTGCTTGGTTTTGAACTTCTCCTGGCAGTGTGTACATTCCCAGATTCCTTGGGAATGACACCGTTTATGTACCTGAGTATAAATAGTTGCTAGAGAATAATTTTAAATGTAAAAACAAAAATTACCTTCAAGTTACCCTTCCTTAGGAACGACTTGGAACATATATCACAAACATACGGACGCTCTTCATTATGACAGACTTTGTGCACTCGAAGAGCCCTCTCGTCGTAGAACGCTTTATCGCATAAATCACACTGAAACTCTCGTATTGCGTAGTGGGTTTTCTCGTGTGTCATAAAGGTCGATAGATTCAAAAAGGTGGCTCCACAGGTTCGGCAAACATGCCCTTCTGTTCTCCGCGGAAATTGATGTATTTGTAGGGATTTTTCATTGCGGAAACTTTTGTGACATACGTAACATATGAAGTCTTCGAATTCTCGTTCTTCGGCATTTTCTCTTCGCTTCGATGCATGACTGTTTTTGACGTGTTCCAGAAGATCAGACGAATTTTCAAACACAAGTGTACATTTAGCAAAACAACAGGCGTAAACTTTCTTTTCTATTTCATCTGATTTAGCCTTCTTTTCGACTGGCGGATGAACACCACTTGCCACGTGCTGCATAACCTGATATTTTATCTCCGATTGCAAGTCACATTGCTTGCACTTGTAAACTGTACTCTGCAGAGAAGCATTATGATGATACTTCAGAAGTACAGGAGAACTGAATCGCTTGAAACATACGTTACATTCTGGCGTTCGTTCTTCATTTGCAGCAACTCGTTCAGAACCATGTTTTTCTTCGGAGTGTTTTTCTAACTCTGCCTTATCACTGCAAACAAAATTGCAACCGCAGCAACGCATATCCGTTATATCAACGATATCGATACCAGCTTCCAGTGCGCGATTCTCGGTCAACATACGTTCTTCCAGGGGTATGGCTGATTTGATGCCTAATTTCTTAAGGGCAGCTTGATGTGCAACACTGCTCTTAAGATGCTGATCAAAACGGAATCTCACATCTATAACCAAATCGCATAGTTTACAGTAGTATAGCTCTTTCTGCGTACGAGCAGAATTATGTCGGTTAAACGACTGTACTTGATCGAACTGCTCCGAGCAAAGAGTACATTCAAACATTGCCTCTCCTTTGCTACTTGGATGGACCACGGTACAATGATCTACCAATTCCTGATAATTACGAAATATAAGATCGCAACCACAACATCTTTCTCCACCTATATGAAGTATCTGGTATTCGGAAGTATCTTCTGTGCTAATAATGAACTCTTCGCTGGGTAATTTCAGCTCTTTCGTAACACGTTTTCGTATGTTAGATCGAATTTTCAATTTGGTTGGAGTCTTAGGTTCTTCTCCTACATGATCTACCGTTGACACATCTGACTGATTTCGGTGAGCTTTGCTCAAGCTCTGATGTTGCTCGAGACGATATTTTATATCGAACACGACATCGCACAACGTGCAGTGATATATTTCGTTGGATTCGTAACTTTTTGAGTGATTCAATAACTTTATCCTGTTCGGAAACCGCTCATAGCAAGTAGGACATTGGAAGGCAGCAGTTATTGTGCTGACCGTGGCTTTACTAACATAGTGTTTTCTTATACTATGCTCTTTCAGCTCTAATTTTGAAGTAAATATCATTTGGCACCCGCAGCAACGAAATCCTTTCAAATGAATAACATCATAGTCTTCAAATTTGTCGACTCTCTCAATCTGATCTTTAGTGGGATAATTGACATACTTATCCGCTTTTTTTGTAATCAACCTTTCAGTATTTGTTTGCTGGGTCGCAGTCCCCATGTTCATGTTTAGCTGACTGGACATTGCTCGAAGAGAAGAGCCCGAGGTACGTATCAATTTCCGCAAATTGTAGGCATCCTCTACTCGACCAAGACAGGTCGAGCATACAGATTGCGGTAGCGTGTCATCAAGGGAAACCTGTTCGAATATAACCGAAGATTTCAGTGGATTCAAATTACATTTTTTCTAACCCTACTTACCAGTACTCCTCCACAATCGCTTATCATATTTGCAATGGTTTCATCGCTTCTTTGACTATCTATCGAACTCATATCCTGTTCCGTGCCAGTACGTGCACAGATCCGACAAACAGGTGCCATATCCACTGTTGGTTTTGCTTTGATCAATCTGTTTTTATTCGACACTGGAGAAGCTGCATCTTTTTTCGGATGGATCATTCTGACCGTACATCTAGCTGACTCCTTTCCATCGATTTGCCGACTCATCACTTCACGGTTCAAGAAAAATTCTAGCCAAATCAACGCAAATGTTGTAAAGAATTACAAATTATGAACAAAAACGTTTCCGATATTTTAGCATATTACTTTCAGAAATGTCACAACCGCGTCCGTTTGCAATCCAGATCTGTCATGATTTTTGAATACAGCGTAAGCGTAACTGCGTACCAAAGGTAAACAAATTGCAAATTCCCTGCGCGGAAAAATAAAACAACCCAAAGAATCCCGAATAGAATTTTACAATCCCGTATAAATAAATACCATTCCAGAAATCTTTGGAACCATTTCTAAACTATTCATATAATACTCATAATATTAGGAATACTATTGATATAGGGTAACCAACCGAATTTGGACCCTGTTAATGTATTTGCCTCCTACACTGCCAACCCTCTAAGAACGGTTGGTTTCAAAATCGTCCAATGAAGGACGTTCGTTGGACCAATTTTGACATCGTCCAAATAACCGTTCAACAAACGTCCATCGTTGGACCCGTGTTGAACGATTTTGAAACAATTTTTTGGACGTCTCAGTGGGAAGTTTCTCTGCATTTCGACATAGATTTTTCATTAGGGCTTAAATCGCAAATGTAAACAAACTGCGTTTTCGCTATTACGACATTATGCAACAAAAATACTACAAGATTGAGGTGAAAATTAGTTAAAATGGTTTTTAGTTCGATGTATAATTAAAGAAAACAAAACGGCGAAACATGCATTTTCTTCGAGATTTCGAGTTAGGCCCTTCTTCTCATATGGAATATAAAGGCCAAACTTACATTTTTAGACAGAAGCGGGCGTACGGTTATTATTCACAAATAAAAGAATAAACGGCGGTTCTATTATATAAATGATAAGCAATATCTACTATGATCATGTCTACTCGATAGTTGTTGCACATAAACATTCGAATATTTCGATATTTTCATGAAATTTAAAGAAAAGATTCACGCGCCCTTTCTTTTACATTGGGTTTCTATGCGCCCATTTGCTGAGCCCTATTAAAAAGTATACTGTCAAGCTCGCCTATTTACCCAGCCCTACCCAGCAAGACAGAGTCAGTTTAGCCCATTTACCGCGCCCTTTTGAAAATTATGTACACAGTTTAGCCCTTCCGCAAATGGTGGTTGCTGAAGGGCGAAATCACGACTGGGATGCAAATTGGGCGTAAGCATTTTTTTAGTTTCTACCTACTAAAAGCACATAAGAATTAAATTCTTTGTTATATTGTCATAAGGTTTAACGAAAAATGCTTCCGGAAAAACACGGCCATAAAGTAATTTATACCTACAATAAAAACTACATTTAGAAAAGCTTCGCCGAATATTGAAACTGATTTTTCTCCATTTGAGTACATTGCGACTTAGGCCCTAATGAAAGATCTGTGTCGATTTGTTTAGTTTGATGCAGCAATTACATTCCTTGGGCAGAGATGCCACATTGAAATCTGTGTTTCGGTCAAAAAAATCTTTTTACCATCTGTGATGACTGAAACAGGAAAAAAAAATCTGTGAAAATCTGTGATAGATTTCCCAAAAAACTGTGAAAAATAACGATATTTCCAAAAATCTGTGGAAATCTGTGAAATTTTCATCAAAATGCCAAAAATCTGTCTGTGAAAAAGAGTCTGTGATCAAAAAAGGTGCAAAAAATCTGTGACAATACAGAAAAATCTGGGATTATGGTAACGCTGTCCTTGGGTTGTCTATTAAGTTTAAATATCATTAGTTCATCTCTAATTGTTTAAAATTAAGCAGAATCCACAGTTTTCAAAAATATCACCGAAAACGTTTCTTTTTTTAAACGATAGCCAAGAGGAACCGGTGGAAATGATACATTTTCAAATTGGATTTAAATGTACAATTATATTTTTTATCGATTTAATTAGTTTGTCTGATTTGGTATTATGCATGTTACGTGTTTAAAAAGGATTCTTCGTAATGTTTCATCTAAAAAATCTTAAATAAATGGTGTCCACAATGTCTTAAAACATTGATATCAACTTATTTTGGACACCCCTCGATTTTCTTTCTTGACAGCTTTTTGTTTATCGAGTTAGAATAATCAAAAAGTGAAAAATTTCGTAACGGTAGGTCGCCTGCTCTTTTTGGTCAAATTATTTAAAAATGTTCAAACCAATGGATGTCGATAATCAAACGATTGAGGAACATTTCATTGAAGACCATAACGTGACCAAAGAGGAGACTTCTGAAATCCACGTTAAAAAACATTTGTAGTTCGCATTTGTTGAATTCGACGAGCTATATGTTGACAAATCTAAGAGACAATGGATGTCGATAATCAAACGATTGAGGAACATTTCATTGAAAACCATAATGTGACCAAAGAGGAGACTTCTGAAATCCACGTTAAAAAACATTTGTAGTTCGCATTTGTTGAATTCGACAAGCTATATGTTGACAAATCTAAGAGACATATCACAGCTAAATAATGATAATAAGAGTGTGCTTGCTGAATTACTAGAATCGCCTGAAACACTCACACGAACATCACGATTCAAGCGACGTAGTACTGCTGTTTTAACATTGCGCCGAACAGTTGAAGGCGAAAACTGAAGAAAAAAGGAAAGTAAAGGAAGAGAAACAAAGAAAAACTGAGCTTAGAAAGAATAACAAGAAACCACCTCGTAAACAAAAGAATTAAAAATTAATATTTAGTACAAGCAGATTCCTGACGAACTTTGAACCTTGATTTATCATCCACTTGAGGATGTTACTCCATAATATTGCTACAGATGAATTGTTACACGAAATATATTATTGTTAACTCTATTGCATAACATTTAATACTGCTTTGTTAAGTCTGCAGTAACCTAATTGTACCGAGAGTTGTTCTATTTCTCAAAATGATAGAACTAAAAAAATACTTCATGCAGTCAGCCTTCCACATAAAGATTAATGTACCATTTTTGATTGGCAGTCACTGATTTGCTTATGTTCTTCTTTCATGCATTAAATATACTGCAAAGAGAACGAGTCAGTAGCTCAGTTTAGTAGAAAAAACTTCACTGTTTCCAAAATATATTCAGTCACATTGAGTGTCTCCAAAATATGCTGTCCAAATTAATGTGGAAGGGTCTGAAATGTGAAAAATTCATGCTGTGAAGAAATGTCTTTTTCGAGTTTATGTCAATGTATAAAACATCCATTGACAGTTTTCTTTCAAGAACAGTAATTTTGGAGCAGACTCGTGCATGTATTGCATTAAAAACATAGGCAAGCAAATATTTTTTGACGTTCACGTAATTTCACTTCCTCTAGGGGTCCAAAATTGGTTGGTTACCCTATTCCACCATTATACTATATACTATACAATATGTGGAATCGTTGGACTGTATGGGTTAAAGTTCGTGTATATTTTTTATTAGAGTACATACCAACGACACGACTAGACACTGTTATTCCAAAACTGTATCACAAATCTGACTACCCCTCAGTGACTCAGGTAACTGGTAATGTCAAATATGACGTTTGATTAGAAAATGCATGAAACTAGCAGCACTTATGAATCTGTTATTTTCTTTTAACAATCTGTTAATACGCTCCTATAGTTACCGTTGCTTCTCCTGGTTACGCAGGAAAGAATAATATGACAACAACCAAACTTTTTTCAAAACATGATACTATTTGGTGTGTACGGATTAAAAATAAAAGTCATTAGTTAAGCAACGAACCGTAATGTTCGCTGTGATGGCCTCTGGAAATCCACGGTGTTTAAAAATATCCAGATGCGCCGTTGGTTTTACTGACCGGTGAGTTGCTTTCCATTTGCATTTTTTTGTTTAAAGATCAGTATTCCAAACAATGCTATTGTATTTTCAGATTCACTTCTGATAAAGATATGGTTCATGTTGGGTTTTTTCTTGGTGCTACGCCGGTGTAGTGCAAAAAAGCACTGACTACACCCAAGTTTTAATGAGTGTAGCACATACTACACCGGTGTAGAACAAAGTCAAAAACGAAAACTCTATAAGATTGATGAAGGTATCCCAATTTGACACATCAACGGGTGGCCAAGAAGTCCCAAAAGGAATCTTCCAGTTTCAATCTGGTAGCAACTTTCGGATATTTGTTTATATAATGACTTGGCCTCTGGAGGAATCCTTATCGCGCCCTTGTCGTTGGTCCTCGTGTGCAGCACTCAGTGCATGCAATCGCCGTCCGCAGTGCGTCACCCGTCGTGGGCCAACCCTGCCGCAGCTAATAGGATCGTTGCCGCTCCGAAAGGCTATCAATCATCTGAACAGCGCATCAACAACGGTGAAATGAATTAGCATGTGTACCACTACGCACTGGTGGCTCGCATCAAGCACCTTATGAATCGCCCGTTAGAGAATCGAAATACATAACATGTTTACCCAACACCCAGTGTTGGTCCACAGATAACGCAATATCACCGGTCGTGCACCAATACTTCATCATAGATTTCGGTCTTCTGCAGTTCGGAAGAAATTATATAAGAGAAAGGCTTAGATAACGTCACAAAGGTATGATAGCATTCGATGGATCACGAAAGTTATCTCGACAGAAATGAGCAGAACGATTTCGTTTTCTGCGTTTTTCATTGGGTTTGTTCCAGTACCAGGAGAAACTGGAAGTACTCCGGATCAAATAGATAGAAAACCGTTCATGTATTCTGTTCTTCTCTTTTTCTCCCGGTAGTCCGAAGTAAAAAGGTGCAAGTATTTTTGGCTCCTGTTTACTCCGGAGCAGCTTCAGCGTACCCATTATTTCTGCAGATGTGATTTCAGCTACCCAGCCTGAACATGTTTTAAAACAGAAAAAATCAAGAAACGTTGAGGAATGTTAACCTTACAAACAACTTTTTATAAGGAATGTATAAAACGAAACTGGATTTCCCTTGTGGCTGGTATAGCCTGGAACGAAACATTTTCTTCCCATGCTCGAAGTTTTCTCCTAATAATTTTCACTATTCAAGACGAAATCACGTTGTCCTGTAACGCAGTATAACGAACCAAGCAAGTCGTTGGGCCGCCTTCGAGACCATCCGATGCAAAATAAATAAAAACTGCTGAAAATCTGGTTACTCAAAGCTAGCCGTTGATTGTATTTATATATTTAAATAGTATATAAATTATTCTACACCGCATACATATCGACCGGAAAATAACCCGATGTCGGTCACCAATCAATTGCAGAGAAAGGTAAACTTTAGCGGTTTGCTGCATAAACTTATTATTATCTAAAATCTGTTCGAATAAATAAAACAATAAATAAAACAACAAACTGTAAATAAAATAGAAAAAAAAATCGTTTCTAACTTCCGGGAAAGCCATACGAACTCCATACATGTAGTTCTCAATCTAGTACAATCATCTGAATTCGAAGCCATCTCAATAGTTAGTTTGAAAGATGTTTCTCTGCCTCAGGTGTACGATCATACACGATGTGGACAGATAATTTGCCAATCACGCTGACAAGTTTTCTCTGCCCCGTTGATGGAAAAATTCGGATGACGGCAGTGACGCATTGGGATCATGTTTAATCCTCGCTGTTGCTATGTCATTTCGCTGTCATCTGCGGGCGATATTCAGATACGTCGAAATTAATAACATCACAGACCGACAGTCTTTTCCTTAGCTAATAGTATTCTTGTCCTGCAAAAAATTAAAAGAGGTTTGAAATTGTCACTTTCAACAAACCACCGTCATCATCAAAGATACGAAAATATATCTGCTATCACTGGGCAGGTTCTTGACAAAATGCTTCGAGGCTCCGAAATAGCAAATGCAGTCCATACGTAACTGTGAATACTTCGCAATAGATTGTGAGCTTCTTTGTTCTTCTTCATGTTCTAGTTATTTTCCGTTGGCCTATTTCCGCTACGAAGGTAAACACTGATGCCAGAGAGGTGACTTCACTATCTGGACTAGATATCTCATGGACTGGGGACCAACGGTTTAACTTTCCTTCCGATAGAAGCGTGCCCGCAGATTTTTATTTTCACCACAGAAAAATCTCAACGACTTCGGCTGGGATTGAATTTCTTCGTTGATGATAACAAAGTTTCTAGTGCCAATCCCGATTTGTTGACAAGTATTTTGTTAAAAGTTACTGTACCATAATCGAGCTTGAACTAAGCTACAGCCTAGGTAAATCACATAACGGGCAGGCTTTTTTCTGATTAGTCAGGTGCCTAGAATATGTATTTTTATCAATCAAGTTGTAATCGTAAATATGCTAATTTTTTGAATAACTTTTAATGGAATTTTCAATAGACTCATTTAAACTTTAAGGAACAAGAATACTCTTCGTAACCATCGCTGCAGCTAGTTTGTACTGTATCTGTTCAGATATTAGTTGGTTTTTGAAAATTCGAGGTGTACATGGAGACACACAAGATAATACTTACGTTTAAAAAGTGATAATCTGAAACCTAGCATGTTTTCCATCATTTTTTTCACTCCACTGTGCTTTAAAATTAAAAAAAAGTTATTAAATGAACATTAGAACCAATTTGAAACTCAATTTAAACAGAAAATAACTTGGTTGCTATACACAGCAACTGAAAATCAAAACAAGGAAGGGTTGCTGAAAAACTATTTTTTTCGGTCACATCGAGGGGTGACTAAATGCATTGGTAACTGGCAGTGGAAGACTCGGACACTTTTTCTTATGAAAATTTCACAGAGTTTCAGGTCGTGTCGTTGGTACATACCCTGATAAACATCGTATGATTTAAGAGCCAGACAACCTGTTCAGGATATCATCCAAACAATATGTGGTATCGTTGGACTATATGGGTTAAAGTTTGTGTATAATATTTTTTTATTAGGATAACCACCCCCTTTTTTCACTGTAAAAGTCGATTTTACTTTGAAATTTACTGTAGAAACGTTGAAGTTTATTGTTTTTGTATTGTAGCAGAACACTAGAACTTACTGTAAATTATTGTAAAATTACTGTACTATCAAAGTGAAAATCATGGTTTTGTTATTGTACATTTCTATTCAGAATACTTTTGAGTAAATACGCTGAATCCCTCTGGATATCGAGTCTTCATCCAGAGGGAATCTGCATCGTTACTTTTGAGCTGAGACGAGACATGCAAATAGCAAAAAAATTTAACGTCAAATGCAGCCTTGGGGTACTGTCAAATGCAGCCAGTCCATTTAAACTATGTGAGGCAAAAAAGAGGCTATGTGAGACGAACAATAGAATGAACAGAAAAAAGAAAAAGAAAACATCTATCGGCAAGACCCGTCCCAGCTTTTGAGTTGTGCGTCGCTTTTGCACTTATTACGGCCAATTTCTTCACTGGATGAAAACCGGTTTTCACTACAAACACTTTTTATAACAGACTTGCGGAGAGAAAAAACAGTATAACTAGCAACCATGAGTGTATCACGGCATCACGGAAGCTCCCACCCGGTCAACAACTGATTGAGTCGGAATCGGTTGTTGCGTTTGAGTTGGAATCCATACTGACTCCATTCAGAAATCCGAACCGGTTCCAAAATGGGTTTAACTGGGCATGCGCTTTGCATGGGCTTCTTCTTGTACTTCCCCTCTCAAAACCTGTTTGGCTTAGAAAAACTTTAGAAAGAGAACTGCGGAGACTCCATTTTGGGTCGATTGGATTCGCGTTTAGCTGTCAAAAAACGAATCCAATCGAACATTGCCTATCCTTATAACATTGAACGTGTTGCCATACAATGCTGGGGCATACGTTGCCAAAAGTGCTGTTTTTTCTCCGCAATTCTCTTACTATGAGTTTTTCTAGTTTGGCTGCACTTTTTGACAATTCGTTTGGCTGCAATTTTTGACACTTCGATAGTCTGTGTATAAATTGTCTGTAGTTTTCACTGAAAACCAGCTTTCGGATAGCTGGGAAGCAATTAATCGAAAACGGTTTTCAGCGAAAACTGGTTTTCATCCATGCGTGGCGTTTACAGCCAATTTCTTCACTTTCGTTGAAACCCGGTTTTAGGCTAATTGGTCACCAGCAACCTGGAAACTGGTTTTCAGCGAAAACCGGTTTTCATCCAGTGAAGACATTGGCCGTTAGTGTTGTCAAAAACAAAACGAGTGATTCGACTCAGTCGAGGTCTTCCGTGGAATAAGATACTTTTGAGTTGTTTGGGATATACTCAAAATTAGGTAGATTCAACTTCAGTTTAAGGATCTTGAACTCAAGGTTGATTATAAAAAACCTATCAATAAGTTGTGATTTTTGCCGTGGTTTAAGGGAAACTATCTTCAAAAAGGTTTACCTAATTTTACCTTATTCCACGATACCCCGAGATTGCGTCAAAAGAACTTAATTTTTGGTACTTTTTCGTATGCGTGTGCCCTTTCCCTCACCCCTCCCTAACGCATTTTAGCACGCACATTTTGCTCGGGCCAGTAGATGGCCCAAAATGATTTCATCCGCCACCGGCGAGTAAATGGCAGAAGTATGAAAATAACGCTACTTTTTTGATTTTTTTCAGCTGCTGATGGCTGACACTTCTTCTTCCTCTAGTTCTAGTTATTTTCCGTCGGCCTTTTTCTGCTACGAGGCAAACCACCGACGCCAGAGGGGTGACACTCCCATTATCTGGACAAGATATTGACCCACCAACCCACGGACCGGGGACTAACGGCTTTACTTCCCTTTCGAAGGAAGGTGTGACCACAGTTTTTTTTTCACCTCAGAAAGATCTCAACGACCTCAGCTGGGATTGAACCCAGACCAACTGGGTTGAGGGGCGGTCACGCTTATCATTAGAACCAGAGAAAATACGATTGTCGCTGGTTCCATTTTGCAGTTTTCAATTACAACCAGAATGTTCTGTATCTACTCAATTACCCCGGAACATAAGAAAGGAAATTTACATTCAAAATGCTCGAGAAACTTCACAAAAAGTAATAAAAGTTTCCTCGTTTTAGAGTACAGCAAAATTTTCCACAATTTTTTTTCTCACTATTTCTATTGCTATCATTAACATAAGGTTGGCCGATTTATTTTTGCAATTTGAGTGAATTACGTATTACCTGGGATTGAACTATTATCTGATATTGTAAATATTTAGAGTACTTATGCAAAAGATTGCAATGGAAATAATAAATTTATGTTCTAAATATTTACAAGAGAAGGGTTCCTAACACTTTACAATATATCGCAACAATCCCACACAAGGTCTATTTACTACATTGTTAATAAGCGAAACCATTTCAGATATTGTTTAACATTCGAACCATTAACATGACCATCAACATGTACAATATCACATATGGTTACAGTAATGGATATTGTTCTTTAGTAATTTAACCATTCAATTCGTCGTTACTATTGGGGATATTGTAGAACTATTGTTATATTCATTGAATAAAATCAAATTTCAAATTGTAGGAACAATACAATAGTTTCAGCTCTAATGGTTACTATATCCCATAATATAGGTTTATTTTTTGGACTATGTTACAAATGGTTTTTAACTATGCGGGATACCATGTCACCGTATGTAAGATAAGATAAGGTAACTGCTAGCATCGAGGGATTGCCCTTCCTATGATCATTCTCAGGGATAGACCGTTCCAACATCAAATTATGGTCTTGTCAAACTGCAAATGACGTGAAAATCCAAGATGGTACCAGATAAGGTATAGGTATACGTAAAGCGAGAGTTTTGGTTTTACGATTGGCAAGATCAACATTGCGTAAATACTGATTCACTTCCCAAAAAAGAGGTTAATAAAAACGAAATTAATTAAAACAATGTTTTGAATATAGAAACTAGTGCTTTCAGCCTCTCAAAGCGTTTGCCACCAAAAATATTATTGTACACACATGCATACACCTTATGCAGATTATCTTGAATCTGTTTTGCGTTTGTCAAATCTGCCACTCTTCTTATTCTTATCCGGACACGCTCTTTTTCCCTTTGGGGCAGACCCTCGGCTAGCATCAGCTTCCTGCGTGTGGGTGTCGAAAGGACAGATGCGAAGCGGCGGAAGGTGCCGAATACTTTCTTTGTGATATCTCGACAAACATGTCAAATGGTCCTAAGTGCAAATGTGAGTCTCTCTTTGTTTACTTTCTCTTTCGATTATTACGGCGTCAGCATAAAACTTTTCAATATTGCTTCAGGATATATCGAAAAACTAGTATATTATGCTAAGAGTTAATGTCGTTGAGTTAATGAACAAACGTATAAGGACGAGTTATTAGCGAAAGAGAAAGTAAACAAGAGAAACTGTCATTTTCACTTAGGACCATTTGACATGTTTGGCTAGATATAATAATTATTCACCTGTGTCGCCCATTTTAAGATGCAGTCAATTTTTAATCCTAGATTGGTGACTTCTTTGGACAGCGGGATAATCTCTCCGCAAAACGAGATCCTGCTTTGAGGTGTGATGTTAATGCTTTGGTGAGTCATAAAAAGCAGGTCAGTTGATTACAGACCATTAAATATATTAGGTTCCAATTTTGAACAATTTTATTGCAATGGTTTAAGAATTTATTCTCCGTGTCATATCATAAATGTACATGTCTGTAAATCTGGCATCACGGGCAAAAGAACCAAAACAAATTCCTCCTTTTGACAGAACTGTTCTTCCTTTACGTAATTGCACTATTAAAAATTTTGTACTGCACCGCCGTTAGCTGTACACCTGTTGTTTACCTTGATAATATTCACAATAAATTCGATCCACATTTAATATGGAAACGCTATGCAGAACTTGTACGGTGAATATAGACACTCAAAATTCATCGATGTCTGTGTTCAGTGATACACAAACAGGAGATACGATTGCTTCATTGCTTTTGAAATATTGTTGCTTGGAGGTAGGTTTATATGCTTTCAGGTAAACTGCCGATATCAGTCAAACCAACTGAAGTTCTACACAAAGAAGTGTAATAAATTATAACATGTATCTTTTAGATTACAGAAAATGATTCATTGCCAAAAAATATATGTGCAGCGTGCGTGGAAGAATTACTTGCTTTTACGAATTTCCATCGCAAGTGCGAATATTCGGAACAAACATTTTGCCAGATGCTAAAAGAAACAAAATTCGACGTCCTAATAGAAAACAACGACATTGTTGAACAAAAATCAACTGTCGAAACATTAAAGACTGAACTACTTTTAGTCAATGAAACCGACAGCAATCAACTATTTCCAGTGGACCAGCAAGCCGATGGTGATGTTGACAAACTACAATGGTGCTACAATGTAATCGAAATGATGAGTTTTCGATGTTGCTTATGCTCGGGTATTTTCTATAGTCAAGAAGATCATCAAGAACATATTGAGTTGGCGCATGGAATTGTGTTTCCAGAGGTTTCAAATGTTCAAAATCAGCCAGTATGCTTCATATGCCTTCAAGCATATGCTAGTTCGGAGGATTTGGAGGTACACCAAGGAAAGAGCTTGATTGAGCTATTCCAGTGCAATAATTGCGACGACATCTATGACACCGTTGACAACGTTGCACAGCATTATGAACAAACACATCTGGCTTCGAACGATAATGAAAATTCTTTTGGTTCATTGGAGAAATTGACCGAAAAACCTCCTTTAAGAAAAAACATTTCAAAGATGAAAGCATCAGAACGTTACTGTTGTGTTACACATTGCCACGAATGTTTTCCAGATGAACAACACTTGATTTCTCACGCACAGAAGAAACATGAACTTAAATTGAAGTATAATCAAGAGAAGAACTCATCAGGTAAACCATACGTCTGTCTTGTTTGCTTCCGTTCTTTTGGGACCATGAAAAATCTCAAAGTGCACCAGTTCGTGCGTGCTAACAATACCCAGGGCAAACACTTTTCCTGTGTACATTGTTCATTCCGTACGGTTAGTCGTAGTTTGTTGACAGTTCATGAAAGATCCAAGCATAGTGGAGAACGGCCATTCAAATGCTGCTACTGTGATAAGCGGTTTTTCAGTGACCTCCATCTCAAGAATCACATGATATGCCACTCATCGGAGCGTCCTTTTTCATGCTCGTTTTGCCAGAAAAGTTTCAGCAGGAAGCGCAATATGGAAGAACACATCCGTTCGTGCCACTCCGAAGACAAACCATACGCATGTGACTCCTGTCCAGCCCGATTCAAGGTGCCTCAACATCTTCGTATTCACGCCAGAATCCACTCGGGAGAAAAGCCGTACAAGTGCTCGTACTGCGATAATAGCTATTCCCACATATCGGATCGCAAACGTCATGAGATGGTTCACACCGGTGAAAAACCGTACAAATGCAGCAGCTGCGAAGCGGCATTTACCAGGAAGCGCACATTGAAGATCCACGAACGAACTCATTCGGGTGAACGACCTTT